>NC_034435.1:1820998-1834089 GCF_002078875.1 Numida meleagris
CAGCTGGGGAAGAGTTCTCCTGAGCAGTGGTTGCAGTAAGAGGTGACGTGGTTGTTGCGGGTGTGCTTGTCCCGGATGCAGAGGTGCTGGAAGGCGATGTGAAGATGGTGGTTGAAGGTGTGGTCCCTGCAGTGGTGCTTGTTCCCAGAGGAGAAGAGGCTGTGTAAGCCGTGCTGGATGTAGCAGCAGTGGACGTTCCAGCAGGCAGTCTGGAGGTTTGTTGCACGGTAGAGAGCTGTGCGGTCGTCGTCTCAAGAGATGTAGTCTGCGTTGGAGTGGAAGAGCTAGTAATTGTAGTTTGAGGAGCAGATGTTCCCAGGAGAGCAGTGGGGGGTGATTCTGAAGGACTGGAGGAGACAGCAGTACTGGTGTTCAGTGTTGAACTTGTAGTGAGTGTTGAATTGCGGGCTTCTGTCGTGGTTGAATCTATTTTGAAGAAGATGAATGTGTAAATTATTACACTAAATGTACTCTATATTTAAGCGATCTTATTTGTTTTCCTTCATCCCACTAAGTATTCATTTTTTTGTTTATTTGTTTTATTGTTAACTGTTTAGCAGTTTAATTGTTTTCTTGGTGGTTGCTCTTGATTTTGTTTTCTTTTCCTGAACTTCAGATCTTGTCCTACAACCCCCTGAAATTACTTGTCTGTGTGCCTGCTCCAGTCTAGAGACTTTTCTGTCATCATTAATTGACGTGCTTAGCAATCTAATCATTGCTCCTTTTCATGTCTATGTGCAAATCAAACCATCGTTCTATCCTCCTTTTGCAAATAGTATGGCCTGCCCTTTCTTGATTCCTTTGTCTTTGTCGTTGTGGTTTTTCTTATATTCTAAATGAATTCATGCAGAACTCTAGAGTTTTTGTTCATGAGAGGACCCTAGGTGCTGTAGAATATTAGAAATTGCGAGTATGGTTACAGGAAGGCTTAAAACTAACTAACAGGAAACCGTGAATATTCATGAGAGGAGTCAGTGAATCTGCATTCCCTTATTAGGAGAAAGGGTGCTGATTATATAAACATCAGGAACACCTTTGCTTCTAAGATGTTGGATACTGGGATATTTATTTATTTAGTTAGTTAGTTATAGAATCATAGTATCACCAAAGTTGAAAAAGACCTCCACAGTCATCTAGTCCAACCATCCATCATACAATTTGCTTGCTGGCTAAACAGGTCCTGGCAGAAAGGTGCAGCATTTCAGAGAGGTTAACCCAAACTAGTGCACTAACCAGCAAATTGGAAGCACTGTATGTTGGTCGAAGAATAATTGGATGAGTTAATAATCTAGCTGTTCCATTGCATACACTGAAATATTAAGATGGAATTGCACACTTATAGAACAAAGGAGATTATCCATCCTTCCACTGGAGCGCGATTCACAAAGAATTCACCAAAACATCCAGATTTCTTCACATGAATGCTGCAATACATCGTGGACTTACTGGTCCCAGTCAGAAAGTTGTAGGGCACTACAACACTCATTTTTATGCTTTAAATCAAAGCTGAGGTTTTTTTGCTATCTGCTGGGAAAAGTATATTTTCATCTCACCTGGCACAATGCTATCCATTTAAATTCTGGCTTTGGGCTGAAATCCTTCTGCAGATTTTTATACATGAGCTAAGATGAGAATAACCAAAAGACTACTTGGAAAACTCTAAAGTAATGCAGTTTTCTTACATGTGGTTTCTTTTGAGCCTGCATCATTTAAAGCAATGTGTAGTTCCCGTGTTTCCTCTCTACTTCAGAATTAAAGGACTTAATTCTCTTTATTACTAAACAAATATTAATTAGGACATTGGTTGGGTGTGCAAAGGGATTTTATATATTTTTACAAATTTATTTGAAACTTATTCTCCATTCTCCATTCACTTCTGCTGAATATCTTTGCTTGGATGGTTCTGAAAGTCATTGTCACTTAAACTCCTACATGTCTTAGTTGTTTTAGAAAATGAGATTCATGCTCATTTGAGAGTAGTCACTCAAGCCACAGAGCTTCTTTGCTTTATAGAAATCAAATAGCTCAAACTCAAATTTAAAAATAAATCTTGAATTTTTAACAGCTAAATACCTTCAGAATTTTAAATCCATAGCTATTAACTAAACTAATCCTCATTTTATAGGAAATACTGTTTCAGTGACCTGGGAATCCCAGAGCCTCAGACCTTACACCATTTTGTTGCCACTGAAAATGTCATTCTTATTTTCAGATGCCACTTTATCACCACTTTTATGAAAAAAAATCAAAAAACATAGCATTTTCAAACTATTTCTAGGTTTGCTTATTTTCTAGAAACATTCTCTGGAGTATTTTTTCCTCTTTTTATGAATTAAAAACTGAGGATTGTACGTAGCAGTTTATCAAGGAAATATTAACATTTCCCTCGTTCTTTAATAATGCATAGGAAATTAATTTTGGTTGCCTAGAACCGGACGTAACAATCTGTTCTAGAATTTGCTAAATAAAATAGATCCATTCAGCATTTGTTAGTACCTCCCCATTTATATTCTTCACCAACGGTGGATAACCATGTATTCCTATCTATTTTTTTCTACTTCTAAGAGATGAAAAACTGTGTGCTAAATGATGACAAGGCAATGAGCACAATAAGCATGCCACTTAGAAAATTGTATGGCAAAGGTATTTTCCCTTGCTGTATATTTCTGAATAAACTGACAGTTTTACTTAAGTACTTACACAGACACAAGTGCAGCGTTTTATCTTTTGTTACTGTTTTTAGTGGTAGTAATTTCACTTTAAAGTATGTAGACCTCTGCAGTAATCACTGAGAAAGTTTTTCGGTCAGAGTAGCAGATAATTAAACTTACCTGAAAAGCAGCAAAATGCGAGGATAAGGTATATAAACTTATACCAAAATAAATTTGTTGTCCAATCCATCTTTTATTCTTACTAGGCTGCGGTTTCACCAGATGAGTCCAATCCCTTCAGTATCTGCTCTGCTCTTGGTAATGTAGAAATAGCTCTCGCAAGGAAGGGAAGAAGATGAGTCTGATGGTCAAGGTGCAATGTTCTTAAACTAAAGCACCTTGCATAATGCCACTGCTTTGTAGAGGGTTTGATGAGTGACACGCCTGCTTGTACCTTACAGCCCAAGGATTTTAAAATTAGAATGTGGTACTTTCCCTCTAGGTAAGGCAAATAAGAAGCCTGCTGTTTGAAAAGGTCAGTGTGCATTAATCTGAGCATGAAATAATCAGGAATGGATACTCGTTTACACCCTTAAGAAGGCCACAATCACACATTCATCTCTTAGATATTTAAGTTCAGGGTGGATACGCAACAGAAAGGAAGACTTTCAATCAGTAGTTTTGCTGAGTTTTAGGTTTCAGTAGCACAACTTCTTTTGTGGATGAGAAAATATTTCTTGGTAGCGTTTTGTGAACAGCTCTATACTAACCAGCTTGATTGCTAAGAAAAACCCCATTAGCCTCATCCTTCCTAGCTGAATTGTATGGATTCTTTAGGGCCAAGATTATTCCTCACTGCTGTAACTGCAAGCAAACAACTCTACATAACCTCAGTCATCCCCTGAAATATCTCCCCTTGCATCCGAAGGAGGGAGTAGACAAAAGGATTCAGGAGAACACATGGAGGGGATGCATGAATGCAGGAAGATGAATAAAGTGGCAAAATTCAGTAAATTCCTGTGTTGCTATTGTTCGATAACTGGACAGTTTAGTTTAAGGAAGAGAGACTGCCACATGCATGAATCAAGAAGATAATTGAAAAGCTTTTAACTATTTTGGACCATTGACAATATTGAATGAGTCTGATGTAAGCTTTGTGCCTGATGAATTCTTGATCGTGATTAATCCATGAAGAGCATGAAAGTCTACAGGTGTAATTTACACCACAGACTTTGTTTGGCTTTGGGTTCTCTCATCCCTTAATTTCCATCCTCATTCAGTTTTTCTGTTTCCTTTTTCTCACAGTCTTTCCAAAACTAAAATGTCTTGTCCAAGATGGACACAGAAATAGCTGGTCATTGTCTGTATTTTCCTATTCTAATTAACAATTCTCATTATACTGTGTTTTGACTAGGGGAAGGGCCAACAACCTTTTCGTGCCTTCTTCCTGGTGGATAGGCTTTGTTATTAACTCATTTTGAGCTGTAGAGAGTCAATTTGCTAACAGCAATGCAGACTGGGGGGGCAATTTTCAAATAGCCATGCCTATAGAAAGGAAAATCTCTAGCATACAATTAGAGTTCAACACCTACTTTAAAAGTATTAACAGTGTGTTTTATTAGATTGAAAAAATCATGTTAAGTTTTCTCTGTTGTACAAATTGCTGGATACAATTCTGCCTTGAATATCCATGTTTTTTGTAAATATTTGAGATCATTTACGTTAAAAATGCCCTTTTAATGGGTAAAGAAATAATAAACACTGGTTAATATATTTATGACCAAACTAAAGTAAATTCAGTTGCCCAACTTGAATAACTAAATAGTTACTGGAAACTTGGACTTGCTCACCTAAATATTATATTTCTGTAAAACGCAGTTTCCATTCGTTTACGTGATACAAAGACACTCTTAATTCCTTGGTGTGCACAGGTTGTATAACGTTTAAAGATTAGAAGTTCCTCCCAAAGTTTCTGAAATTACGGTAACTACATATGTCATGGTCCAAGGGACTGACGTGTGTGTTCTGTATTGTGCAAGCAGTTAGGTAAGCTGAACACCTGTCCTTGACCTTTCCCTCAAGTGTTAGTAAGGGAGAAACGATGTGTGATTCACAGCTCACTTCTGCTTGATGACTGTCTTTATTATGATTTTTCTTACGT
Source organism: Numida meleagris (assembly GCF_002078875.1). NCBI lineage: Eukaryota > Metazoa > Chordata > Aves > Galliformes > Numididae > Numida > Numida meleagris. The sequence continues at coordinate 1,825,811 of NC_034435.1, forward strand.
TTTATCTGTATGCATAAAATCATTCTAAAAAAAAAAATAAAACAGAAGAAAGAAAAGGTGCTCCCTGCGTTCTAGAGAACTGGAGAGAAAGAGAGAGGCAGTATGAAAGAGCATGGGGAAAAAAATTGAAGCAAACCAGCTGAGCAACTCATTCTGAAAATTCTGAAGGTATATACACAAAGATGTGTGTAGATGTGGTAACTAGGGGCACGATTAGTGGGTGGTAGGTGGATGATTGGGCTGGATGATCATAGAGGTCTTTCCAACCTTGGTGGTTCTATGATTCTATGTGGTATTTAGAGACATGGTTAGTGGGCAGTATTGGTGGTAGGCGGATGGTTGGGCTGGATGATCTTACAAGTCTTTCCAACTTTGATGATTCTGTGATTCTATATATAAGCCCTGCTTTCATTTTAAGTGTAAATATCCAGACAAGTCTGCTTATTGTGTCAGTTTTCAGCATCAAAATCCTACATGGGAGAGTGATGCAGAGATACATGCCAGCAGGTGGACCTCATACTTCCACAAAGTAAAGAATTTGCCATCAAAATACACTCATGGAAACAGATCCTATCCTGTGATTTAAAGGCAATGTTTGCTACACAAGATGACTTGAACTCCCATTATAAAAAAAGGGGGAAGTTTTCTTGAGGTTTCTCTAGTAGCATTTGCCCAAGGCAGCATCTTTACTTATCCAGCTCTTTGTACCTGTAGGGAGGGATCACCTACCTGTGTATACCCCTTTTTGTGCACGGATAAATGAAAGTGAAGGTCTGACTAGCCTGGAAGGAATGAAATACCTTCTGAAGGGCTCGTGGTAATTCGGTTTTGAAACCTGATGTTTTGACTAGGGGTGAACTTCCTTATGAGAGCTTGAGTTCTCAGACAGGATTTATTCCTGCACTTCTGCTGAGGCGGCAAAGAAAACCTTCATTGGGAAACATGAGCACTTCTCTAAATCACTTGGAAAACAATTCCTAACAAATGTCATTCTTTGACTGTCCTGTGTTAATGAGCACTCCATAAAGTACGCTGCTTGATTTATCGGGTTTCAGCAGTCTGTTTGTAAATGACTACTTCCTTCTGCTGGCATTAATGAAGAATTGCACTTTCAACACACACAGGGTGAGAGCTGTGGAGGGAAGTACTTTCCTCTTGTTCCGTACTATTTTATTTCCGTTTGCTTCTGGATTAGGGCATCATTCAACTGCAGATCTCTTCCCAGCAGCTCTGTGCTGAGCTCAAGCTAAGAGAAGAACTGCTCTGGCCCAGGTGCTGCTTCAGTGTAACACGAGGACATGGCGACCCAGATGGGCCCTTAAGACCACATGCTCCTCTTAGCCCCACATGGCAGCCAAGAACCATTCCATAGCATAAAGAAAACTTCCAAGGCATTGACAGTCGTATACAATGGCAATTTGTGTGTTGTTTGGCTTAAAATGTTCGTTTAGTGGTCAATGGATGTGTACCAGTTTTAACCAGTGACCCTCTGGATTCCTGCAGCAATGATACAGGCACAAGCTACAGGCCCGTGTGATGGATATTGAAAGCTTTTTTTTTCCCCTCAAAATCTCTTTTTACACTGTGAATTAGATTTGTGTTCCCAGACCTGACTGGAAATTTACCTTCTGGTGTTTGCACTGTGCTGAACAAGACTGGGACTCTGCGTGCAGAAACTGCAGAGATGTTTTCTCTCTCATGTGCTGAACTTGGCTAGGAGGATGCCTGCAGTCTGGGGGTAAAATCACAGAACATGCTGGAAACAGCTTCTCTCTGTTTACCCAAACAGAGGAAGTTGGGCACAAGCTCATCAAGTGCTCAAAAATCTCTCACTGAATTATTAACAGATCTTGTTGCTACCTGAATTGAAACGCTTGTTTCCTTTGGAGAAAATAGTCAGAACAACCTCAAAAAGCAGAAGCTGCAGCTTTGATCCATCTCTCAGACACCACCGTGATTGCCACCTATGGCTCACCAACCACCTGCAGAAGTCTCACCCCACAGCACAAGGCACAGGCCCTAGCCCACTCAAGCTCTTTGACACAAATCATCCTGCCTTGACTTCATGCACTGTATGCACGCGTACGGACACATATTCGGCAGAAGAGTTTCCAGTACAACCTGCTACAGTTGGTTCCAGCTTTGCATACAGTTAGACACAGACATGCAGATTTGACACAAATGCACATACGCCGTTTTCTTTTAAAAATCTTCCCCTTCCATTATACAAAACTTACAGTTCCCCTGGAGGACTGCATGAAACAACACAGGGTGCATCCTACCTGTTGTGCACGTGTTGAGATGAAACGCCGAGACTATGAATGCAGCTTTTACAAAACATTGCATGGAGCGATGTTTCCACTTCATTTTGTTGCCTTGAGACCACTTGTCCGCATGAGAGATTGCTTCAGGCTCCTCACAACTCTGCTACTCTGCAAGCAAATTGCAAATGTTATGGAAGTAACTCAGGTAATGCAAGCACGTTGCTCTGTTAGTTGAGCAGCTGACACACCTTAAAGTCCTGCTTGGTTTAAGAAGCCTGTTGTTATCTAGGCAAGAAGGCTGTGGACCCGAAGTGTTGATTTATGGTTACAAAAATGTGGTTATGTTTGTGAATCCATTTAAAACTTTCAGGAGGACCTGTATTGCCGGCGAAGTCTTTGTGTGTAAAAACGGACTGTGGGAAGAGCAACGTAAAAGCATTTGAATTTAAAAGAAAAGAAAAAGGGGAAAAAAGGGAAAGAAAGAAAGGAAAGTATGAAAGTAAATGTGAAGTGTATGTATCAATCTTGGAATGGGGCAGGTCTTAAAATGCAAACACTGCCATCATTGAAACAGAAAGTGAGTCTAGGACACACAACTGCCTAGACTTTGGAGCCAGAGGGGGGTAGGACAGAGGCAGGCAGTCATTCAAAGGGTCTCTTATCCCTCAGCTCTCTCATGTCATCCATTAATGTGCTAGCCCTGTGATCCCATGAGAGACAAGACACACACTGCCTCTTCTGCTGCTCCTACACCAGCAATAGAGGGATGAATCGAGATTATCGCTGCACAAAAATGAGCTGCTCTACCTCTAATTCCCAGTGCTGCTGCAGGGAACGTAATGGTAACTCTCTCTCTGCCATAGCTTCAGGTAAGGACCAGGTACCCAAAATGTTGAATGACCATCAGTGCCAGTCCAAGCAGTGGACTGGAGATGTTTAGAAGTGTCATTTGGGGACTGGAATGAGACCACTGAGCTCATTTTGTCCCAAAGCAATACTGCTCATTGCATCCCCTAACCCTGACCAAGTCCCTCCTGCCCTACCAAGGCGTAGGTTCTGCAATGCAGATTTCATAAACACAGATATGAGACAAAACTATAATCTAGAAAGCACTCCGTGTTTCCAGAAATGAAAAATTTGAAATCTTGTTACTATTATATCCATTGTTTGATGTGGGGAAGGGGATGTTCTGTGGAGATTGATATCAATTCCGCCTGATGCCAGTTTATGGGGCACAGCCTGTATTTCCCTCTGTACCCTCATTGCGTGGGTGCTTTGCTAAAAGAAACAGGACGGGGTCCTTACCGTGCCTTGTGTGAGCCACTAGAGGCCATCCTATACCTCATAAAGCAGCTTTGCAGGTACAAATAAAGAGCAACAGCAAGGATTCATAAAAGGCTGATCAAAAACTAGAGATTTTTAAAGCAATTTGTTTCTGGAGTGGTGGTTCTTTGCTCGAACCGTGTGAGGTTGGTGTGTTTCCTCTGATGCACCTGCTACAGACAGCATGAAGGGCATTGTGCTGCACGAGGTCATGTTCCCATTAGCAGTATCAGTCTGGTGGTCTTTTAGTTACACCTGGTATTGGTGTGTATTGTTGTCCAACCAAGTCGTTTTGTCTTTCTGTTTAACTTTGGATTAAATTCTGCATTGAATCTCTTCCTCCTCTTGGAAGCTGCCAGTGGGTAAGGGCTGAGGTCAAGCAGCTCACATTGGGGTGTGAAGGTGGCAAAGGCAATGCTAATGTGGCACAGTCCTTCCATGTCTTTCCTCCTAGCAACACACAACACACAAAAGCCTTTGTAGTGGGAGTGGAGGGAGAGGTCAGCCCTTGTCAGCATGCAGCAATAAAACACAAGGTATTTGGGCTTTGTTGGAGCAGTGCAGAATGAGGGGGGCAAACATTTACTGTAGGGCAAGAGCAACAAGGAACATGAGCTCAATCTACCAAGCTGGGCTTCAGATCAAGGTCATCACGTGACATTTGCATCTAGTCTTTACAGGCTTAACTAAAATTGCAAGGAACTTGGAAACCCCACATTTCCCTTTGAAGGAGCAGAGCCAGTCTCCCATTTTCCCCATTGCACAGCCCTGCGGGCGTACGGGCAGATGTCAGTGGTCAAGGGGTGAGGCAGAGCTGAAGCTCAGTCCTAAGCACATCAGTGTTTTACTTCCATGAGGCTTCCATACCTGCCTAATTAAACATCTGAACATCTTCAGAGCGCTCCGCTAAAAGCATCCATTTTAAATTAAGATCTTACTGGTGATTTGATAATTAAGAAGTAAAAGTGAGAAACTGAGATTTACAGAGAGGAGGCAATTCATAGGGCGGCGGGCTCCCCTACGTGTATTTAACATTCCTTAGCTGAAGGCAAAACAGTTCTGATAGAAAAATAAGTCCTCATTATACTGAAGACACAAGTCCCATAGTACGGTGGCAGTGGGACGAGCTGGAGCTTTAAATACCAACCTGTGCCTAAAGGCAGAGTGCCAAGGTACAAGTTGTCAACACGCATGCTGCAGCCGAACAGGCTGATTTTCACACCACCCCCTGCAACGAGCTCCATGTTTGAAGTCTTTTTTGAGAATTTGGGGTATAAATGTAGGTCTTGGTGGATTATGGTTTTTTTTTTTTTTTTTTTTTTTGGAGAAAATAGAATGTGGGAGAGCAAAGGTTTGCGTACTTGAAAAAAGCTCAGTGTAGACTCTAGCCTTCTAATCGTACAAGTGGGGGTGCTGGGTTTTTGTAAGTGCCACCTTTTATTCTTAAACCTTCAATTCTTTTTATTCATTCAGCATCATAATTTCTGTCACACTGAGTTTTTTTTTCCTGCTGGCACTTTTCTTCCTGATTGAATCATTAACCTTGACATCTTTTGTATAGAATATTATTATTTTTTTTTTTTTGCCATCATCTGTAATAATTAATCTAAGAACACTTTGTCTAATGAGTTATAACAGCACAGTTCAAAATGCAGGCTGTCAATTGTGGCATCAACCTCAGCAAACTGCATCCTTCCATTCTATGACAATGAAATATAAAATACCAGGTCGTAAGAGCTGATGCAATGTCATCTGTAGGATTATTCTATACCTGACAGGGACACAATGGAATATGCAGGTTTGATTTGCAGTATAATTCAAGCAAAGGTCGGGATACTCCACGTTGGTAGGGGAGTCTGCTTCATGCAAGAGAGCTGTTGCTAGGTCCAAACATGGCCCAATCTCCTTGGAGTTATTAAGGAGATTTTGGAGTTGAGTTCTCGTACAATTTCCTGTGCAAATAACTTCAGATGAATTTTTTTTTTTTTTTACAGCTTTTGCAAAGGAATTAATGGAAAGTAGGGCTAGAAGGTAACAGCATAACTTCTAAATCATGCATAAGGAAGAATACCATTGGAAAAGGGCTCCTTTGTGACTGCTGTGGTGAGAATTACCTGCCTCAACTTCCTTATGTCTTGGTATTTAGCAGAATTGAATTAATAAACATCTTTTTCAGGACACCTGTCCAGCTTATAAGGATGATTTATTGCAACACCTATTTGTTTTCGTCTCCTCCCATGAAAGTCCAGTTCTCACTGGGCAGTGAATAATAGCGGTGTTGTTTCCAGGGGCATGGCCCCTGCAGAGCTACGTTCTCTCTCCAATGGGAAGAGCAGTGCTCAGCACCACCCAATTGTCTCACAGCGGTGGCAGAGGTTTTCTGCTCAGGGTGTAGGCATCACGACTGTGTAAATCCAAACACCTTTTCTTTCAGAAGCTTAAATCTGGCTTTATTTGAGATAACAGGTATTCTTTACTTAAGTTGCTATGGAGTGAGGGATAGTTGGGTTATCAGGGCTGCCCTCGGTTGGTTCCAGCATTGATGATCTGCAGCCAAAACTCACAAGGTGCATGTACACATGCAGTCTGTGTATGGCAATGTCATATAGACATTTGGGGGATTTGCATGAAATATCTTGGATAGTGAAAGCAGCAAAACCCAGCAGTGTAGACCATCATGCAAGCCCATTTATTTTTACTTATATCAGATTCCCAGAGTTGTGTCGGATTTGTATTTTTGCTTTGTGTCCTTCTTATGCCATTCTAAGACTTGCCTTGAACATGTGCCATACGCATGGCAAGTCTGAGAATAAATTAAATGAGAAAACAATGCATTCCCTAAGCGTAAGGGTTCTGCTCAAACAGAATTGAAGTTCTACTAGGTGCATTTTGGGGGGATATCACAGAATCCCTCAGGTTGGAAAAGACCTCTCAGCTCCCCATCCCAACCCTAACCCATCCCACCATGCCCACTGACCATGTCCCTCAGTGCCATGTCTCCATGTTCCTTGGACCCCTCCAGGGATGGTGACACCACCACTCCCTGGGCAGCCTGTGCCAGTGCCTGACCAGCATCAGTACGACTTACACTGCATTCCTCCTGCAGTTCTTATAATACACATTAATTCAGCAAACACAAGGCGTAAAGCGTAAGGAAAATAACTTGTCGATACATCTGTTCTGTGTTGGTTTTATCTCCTATTTTCAAGATTTGATTTTAAAGCCTTATTTTTATCTCATGAAATTAAATCAAAGTACAGCTCCAAAGAGCAAGAGTATCCCTGATTTTCAAATGATCCAAGAAAGAAGCGAGAAATGCACTGAAAGTTTCTCTGCAGCTCCTTATCGTTATTTACTTGGGGACAAAAGGAGTATCAGAGGATGTTTGATCCTCCATGGCTGAGCAGCAGTCTGGCTTGTGTCGCATTGCTCTGCCCGTAGAAACCAAAGTTAGTCCATGTAAATCTCTGTCCCCAGAAGCTCTGCCTACGTTTCTTCCATTTCAATCCATTGGCTTGGAAAAAAGTTGAAGGTAAATCATTTGGGTTCTGTATTGCTTTTGGTTCTGGCTGGATGTGTGTATTTATTTTGAAAGTGGTTGTGCTGCAGCCAGAATGCAATGCTAACATAAATTATAATAATAATACAAAAAAAAATGAAAGGAAGACAATTCTGCTGCTAGATGTTCTGACTTAAATTCCCCTGCAATATCTAGAATTTTTCTGTGTACTGGAACAAAAGCACAAGATTTATTTCTTAGAGGGATGTGTGCATCTGTTGATTGCACGTTAACACAAACGCCATCTGCAAACAATAGTTCAGCTGCGAAAAGAAAACAAAACTGCTTTCTACAAAGAAAAGTTTGTGTTTTCTCTTCAAGGGGAAGAAAGTAACTGTCACAAAACTGCAATGTTATAAATTTCAATCTTCGTCCTCCATTAAGCTCCCATTGAATCATGCTGTTACATCGTTATTCTGGCTCAGGCAGGGGATCACGAGGCCCCGGGAAAGAAGCTGCTCCTACAAATTTTAAAATAGATGAGGAATAGCCTGTCGTCTGCGCTGATGTTAACAAATTGTTGGAGATGTTTCCTCCCCTCGCCAAGGGCCAGCTCAGCAGCTGCCACAGTTGTGTTGTGCAATGCAGATGGAAGGCAGAGAGGTGCGCAGACCTCCCCGGCCGCTCAGTGCCTTTGAGGTCAGCAGGGAAAGGATCCAAAATTGCAATGAATTTTGCTGGTGTCACCAGCTAAGCAATGCAGATAAATAATGACATTTTGCCAGAGAGTGTTTAGACCCAACAAGGGCCAATTTAGCCGGAGGCAAAGACTGTTCCTTGAACTCCTTTGGGCCATGTCTTTGCACACATAGATGTACTTCCTAGTGAGTGTGCTTCTGATTATACTGATTTCCCTTCCCCACTACATTTAGTGCTGTTATCTGCTCTGCAGTAAGAAGTATTTTAAAACACTACTTCGTGAAATTCTTATATAAGAATAGAACTATTGCAAACTGAGTTAACGTGAATGGTCGTTACAGCAGCCGTGCAGATGCAAATAGTGCGTCATATGCTCTTCTCTCTTGGGAGAGGATCTGAGTTATTTTCTGAGGTTTGGGATGCTTGGGAGAGGAATAAAACTGCTTTGAACATTCTCAGACAAGTTGATGGAGCCTCATCTCTTAGTTTTGGGG
>NC_034435.1:1834199-1856222 GCF_002078875.1 Numida meleagris
AAGGGAAGGGAAGGGAAGGGAAGGGAAGGGAAGGGAAGGGAAGTAGCATGGCAAGCTCTGTCTTTACCTTCCTCAGATCTGGAGGGTTTGGCACAGTCCCAAGTGGGGTTTTTTTTCTCTTAATGCTCCAGTGACCATCCTGAGATCAGAGGAATTATGTGACTAATTCACTGACCAATTACTAAGAGATTTTATAGCAAAGGAAACAATGGAAGGATTAGGAATCTTTTGTTATTTGGCTTCCGTATTCATCTCTGGTCCTGTGGCTGTTTCTGGGCTTAGGTGAACTCATTTCAGGTTGGAACAAGGCTGGGAAAAGCAAGCTAGAGGTTAGTAGGCTTGTGCTAGCTGGGAATTGTTTTTTCTCCTTTGTCAGAGCATGATTTCTTTTGCCTGGAGGGATAGGCTAATTTAAGAAAGAGTTTGAGAATCCCTTTGGTTTCCTTTCTAACCTAGTATCTCCAAGTAGAGCATCACAGTTCCCCCAGCATTAGATCTTTGAATAGAAAACATCCCTAACTCCAATTTGCAGAGTCCCTGTGCAGCGTGGCTTTGACAGCACAACCTCATGATGCTATCAGGGTTGGCATCTGGAACATGCTCCTGTTGTATCTGAGGAGTGAGGAAATACCAGGAGGACTTTCTTGGAGACTTGGCTGAAGGCAATAGACCTCCAAGGCTCCCTTAGTTCTTCTGCTTTAGATCCCAAGAATGCCACCAAGGACTTCACAGCAGCATGGCACCGGGGATCCCTTGGGATCTCCATCTGTGCTGTACACTGGGGGCTGTTGAAAGGTCCCTTCAGTGAAGAATCCCAAATAGAAAAGGCTGCCATGAGACCTGTGGGCTGACTCAGGTTTCTGCATGCTTTTCCCCAGAAAAAAATGATCCTCAGAGGTGTTGGTTTATTCATGGAGGGTCGTTTAAACGTAAAGAGTAATGAAATAATTTCATCACTGAGATTCTCATGTCTTCGAACACCTTTGAACATTATACTGAATCTTCCCAAGAGCATATTTCCACTTAAATAGTCGATGTGCTGGAAGGGATGGGCATTTAGTAATAGAAATTTATTGGTTTTCTCTTTGAGAAACTTATTTTTACAAAAAAGGAAAAGTACGACAGTAGTAAGGCAGTGCTCTTACAGTAGGAAGGCAGTTGTAATGTCATGTGTGATTTATTATGGGCTCCAATATATAAAATATACATTTCTAAGAGTCTATGTCACCTTTATTTCATATTTAATTACATTACAGCAATAATGATTTTAATAGCAAGATGCTAATGGCAAACCTTGACTTTAGCAACACCGATTTCAAATAATTATTTGAAAGATAATGCTTCTAGATATTTCCGTGCAACTTTTTAACCAACTAGTCCAGTCAAATTTAAAATATTTATTTCATCCTCCCCCGTGGTATCCATCCCAATATTACGTTCAAACACCAAACTTTCTTAAGTTCATTACTAGGATCTTGCAAAGAATTACAGATGAAAACATTGTGCAGGCTTGAAAGGTTTTAGAAATAAATTGTTCCCTGATTAAAATACTTTAATGTTCCTGATTTCTTTTTTTGGTAAATCATAAGCATTTATTCCCACAAGGACCAGCCCACCATAAGACAATGACACCTTTTCCCATAGTGTTGTATGCAATGCCATTATTTTCTGTCAGTTAAATCACTAATTGCTAAACAGTGGGATTTTGTTGATGCCTTTTTCCTACCTAATTTTGTCATTATCTGAAACTCCTCTATCAGAAGCCACAGTGAAGCTATGTGCAAAGCTACATCAGCATTTTGAGGATTCCAGGCACATAACATCTATTTAGAAATTAAATCTGTGACTTTTTTTTTAATGCACATGGGCAAATGCTTTAAAAAAATGATTACATGGGAAAGTTTTGATGAAGGAGAAACAATTTATCTGAGTCAAAGGAAATTATCGTGAGAAATCCCTCTTACCTGCTCTTTGGAATCTGAATTGCACTAGCGGCACCAGCAGCCATAGGCGGCTCCTGGGATCTTGTTTCCTCCCGGCCATTCACGGGGCAGTAATTAAACTGCTGCTGAACAGGGGAGATCACAAAATCTCTGCTAGGCTTGGTTCAATGGGACCTACCCCCAAAACACAAATTTGCATTTGTAGGGCAAAGCTAATCTCACAGAACTCATTCCACTGCAGCTTGGAAGGGCGAAGCTGTGATGCCATCAGTCTAGAAGTTCCGCAAGGGACATTCAGTAGATTGGCAAAGTGAGCATCTAGGATGTAGAATAAATGATTTAGCAAAGCTAGGATATGGATAAGAATTGTCTCTACTTGTCATGATGGCTGCAGTGGAGCAGGAGCTGCTCTGAAGGTCCCTTGGAGCGGTGTTTCCCCATGAGGTCATAGAATCACAGAATGGTTGGGTTGAGTTGGGATGGGTTGGGTTGGAAGGACATTGAAGCCCCGCAGTTCCAGCCTCTGCCATAGGCTGGTTGTCCCCCAGGATTGGGTTGATGGCAGTATGGAAGGGAAGTGGCTGGAGCTCCTGGGGACCTTACCAGGGAAAGTCCCCCCCATATGCCTGGGCATCATCAGGGATGTGAGGGGCAGGACCATGTCACCATAGTTGCTGCTTGGCAGAGGGCTCACTGGATTTTTTTTGCTCCGGGGGAGGTTCAGATTGGATATTAGGAAAAATTTATTCTCTGAAAGGGTGTTCAGGAGCTGGAATGGGCTGCCCAGAGAGGTGGTGGAGTCACTGTCTGCAGAGGTATTCAAGAAACCTTTAGATGTTGTACTAAAAGACATAGTTTAGTGGGGAAATATTGGTGGTAGATCAATGGTTGGACTGGATGATCTCAGAGATCTTTTCCAACCTTGGTGATTCTGTTTCTATGATTCTATGATTCCATCACTCATGCCCAGCTTCTTACAAGAAATAACATGTAAAGAAACCCTGAGATCCATTTCACAAAGGGCATTAATGTCCTCCATTCATTTTGAGTCGCTGGGCATCACAGCCTGCTGTGTAGGTGACAAGGCTCTGCAACAGGAGATATCTGAAAGGTTAGTGCTGACGCAGTGCAGTCGGGGTGAGGAGGGGCTCGGCATTGTCTCCTGGAAGCTGCGGGGGGGTTCTCTTCCTCCTTTCAAGGTGTAAATAATACCACTAAATCCTGTAACTGATTAAGAGTCCAAAGGACTTTTCTGAAAGAAAATAGTGCAAGTGCCCGGAATACTGTTAAATTGCAGTCCCAGGGAGGAGGTTAACTCTTTTGCAGATGCAAAACGGTCTTTGTAGAGAAGGCAAAACAGTGCACAGCCAGAGCCTGAGCACCTGCTGAATTTGAGATTCAGAACCACCGCTGGGGCTCTTCGTTTTACAAACATCCCCTCTTTATCTGCTGGATCCCATTGAAACCCAGACTCTGAATTTTACAGATACTGAAGTCTGGATCTGATATTTAATATCAAGGTTTGGATTTGACGGTGGTGTTTTGTGCTCCTTGGCAATGACATGGTTAAGAAGGCAGTAATGAAGGGGGTGGTGGGAAGGCAAATGCCGGTACAATGGATGAGGCATTCTGGCTCAGTGCACAGAGCAGAGTGTAGCACCTGCGGCATGAAGTTCGACTGGATGCCCATCAATCTGGGTGTGGTGAAAAGCATGAATGTGGAGGTCAAGTGTTCAGGGACGTGCGTGGATCCTGTATACCTGCATTTCTAGCATTGCATTCTTCAGAAGGGCTTTTCCTTTTTGGTGGTGTGTACCAACATACCTGATTGGGTTTTTCAGCAGCCAGGCAGGTGTGCTCTCTCCCCATGAAAGGCGCCCAAGGGATTCCCTTGCCAGGAGCACAGGGACCTGGCAGCATGTCCCCACCCCAGGCAGAGGGTTTCATAGAATCATAGAACGCTTTGAATTGGAAGGGACCCTTAAAGGCCATTTTGTCCCACTCCCTGCAGTGAACAGGGACACTCGTGGCTCCATTGGGTGCTCAGAGCCCCGTCCCCTGACCTTGGCTGTCTGTAGGGATGGGGCACCCGCTGCCTCTCTGGGCAACCTGTTCCAGTTCTTCACTACCCTTACTGTAAAGAACTTTTTTCTTATATCCAGTCTAAATCTCCTCACTTTTAGTGTGAAACCATTTCCCCTTGTCCTGTCGCAACAAACAGAGCCCCAACACATCACTGAGCCCTCCACACCCAGTGTGGAGCAGGGGATGGGGAGTGACAGGTAATGGTAAATACCACTGGAGAAGTACTCACAACAGCGTTCATCAGAGTGTGAGTCATGAGAAAGAGTATTTCCTTGTGTGCTTTTTGGGAGCAATATCATTACTAGTGATCCGAAGCCTCATTCCATTCGTCCTTTCTAAACTCTCCACCACAGCCTTAAAGGAATTGATCAGTACAAAGTGCCTGGGAAAGTTAACTTTTTATTTTGCCATATGGCCTGGGATAAAAAGGTGGTGGGGGAAGTCTTTTCCTTGTTAGGCATGGCAGGGTGATGCAGCCAGCACCAACTCTTCAACTCTTAACTTCTCTGTCTGAAAACATCATAGAATGAGCAGGAATGGCCTCAAGTTGTGCCAGGGGAGGGTCAGGTTGGATATTAGGAAAAAATTCTCCAAAAGCGTGGTGATGCACTGGCACAGGCTGCCCAGGGGGTGGTGGGGTCAACATCCTTGGAGGTGTTCAAGAACTGCGGAGATGTGGCACTTGGGGACATGGTCAGTGGGCATGGTGGGATGGCTTGTGGTTGGGCTTGGGGATTTGAGAGGTCTTTTCCAACCTTCTTGATATGATGATCATGAATTGGTTGCCTTCCTCTTCACCAGCACAGCCAATGCTGTGACTTTCTTCCCCTGCCAGGAGCTGCCTGCTGTGGTGCTGGTCCTGCTGGTGCTGCTGGATGAGACCAGAGTCGTTCACCCAGCGCGCAGCAGGGCAGGACATGTCCTCCAGGGGCTCACTGCGGGCAGGTGCTCATGGGAACGAAGGGTTTAGCAAATTTCCGTCAGGTTTGGAGCCTGCAAAATTGAGATATGGGGATCATACAGGAGGGAGCTGTGTGGTTGATTTATCGCTGTAATGCAAACATGTGTAAGTCTCCAACAGCACGGTCCAGTGAAGCTGTAAAGCAGGAACACTGAGAGTGCCTTTGATTAAATAAAATAAGATTAAAATGTCAGCAATTCTAAAGATGTTCTCAGTGTGCACATCTATTTTCCACCTGTTTAATTAGGAGAGCACGGGCTGTTGCTCTTAAAAAGGAAGCCTGTACTACAGCATGCTTGCAGGAAGAGCTTTCTGTATCACACCAGAGATGTCTGAATAAAACAGCAATAATTTATAGGGGAAACATGTAAGAGGGATCAGGTGGGAACAGACTAGGACCCAGCACTGTAGCTGGGCATCATTCTCACAGCGCATCTTCCTCTTAGATTTTACTCAAGCATAATTTTCTGAGCTTTCAACAGCAATGTGTTGGGTTTTGCCCATTATATTCTGAATGCAAAGTCAAACATGCAAATCAGGCTGAAATGTTCCATTTGAAAATGACAAGAACTTAACATTTCCATTTTTCCTTTCAAAATAATTTTTCCTATGAAAATTACCGCTTGATGCAATAAATTACAATGAGGATCGAAAAGCAGCCTGTCAAGATGACAACAGAGCATCTCAAGTAACTTTTAAAAACTTCTAAAGTGCTTAATTTTGGGCTGAATTTCTAAATATGACATTTCACTCCGCATTGGTTTGAAATTGGAGTTTGAAATCAGCGCATTTCCAAGGAAACAGACATTTCAGCTCCCACGTAGGTGTAGCCTTAATGCACCAAGCACACCGAACCCCATGCTTTGATTGGGTGGTGCCAGGCGTCCAAAAACCATTTCTGAAATCTGGAATGCATGGAGCAGAAGCTGGAGATGTTTTGCCAGCGTTGCTTTGAAAACTTGGAAAACTTTCTGTGTGAAAATGAGGTTTGGGGGCACAAGTGTTTCAGGTCCCCATCAGAAATCCCTACAGAGCAGAGGTGTGTTAGAGCCCCAGGAAATGGTCTTGGATTCTCCTGAAGGACTGAAAAATGAGCAAGAGTTTTCAGTATCCAAATGCAAGGATTGCCATTCCCTGTCTGGCAGTGTCTATGGGAAAAGGAGTTTTGCCTCATTTTTGAATCTCACTAAACTCTCAGGCACAGATTACTGTATGGAATTAATGAGTTTCCAGATCAGAAGTGCTTCAGCTGAGTTTTAATGGTGGTTGACATAAAAGGGTGATTTGAATTTATATGAGTGCCTCCGGATTCTGTTAGCAGTACAACACGCAGTACGTTAGAAGAGGGCTTTTTCTTTTCCAATGTCATTCATTAGTGAATGAAATTCATTCTTTTTCCATTGCTAATTTCTTATCTAAGGTTGGAATAGCCGGAGCAGTCTATTCTAATATGGAAATCTTCCAAGTCTCCAGCATTTCTTCTTGCACTCTTTGAACCTGATTAATGTCGTCCAAATGAGGGGAGCAGAACTGGAATGAACAAACTGTTTAAGACAAGGAGGTATCATCACTTGTGTAATATACGGCACTATAATATTTTCATCATTGCATAAAATGTATATTTAAATATCCTAATGTCATCCTGCTTTGCTGGCCAGAACACTTTGCTGAGCAGATGCTTCTTAATGAAATCTTTACAGTGACACTGTGGCCTTTTAGTTGATTTACAATGCATGAAGACCAGGAATAGTTCCGACTGTTTCTTCTGCTATGCATCGCATTGCATTGATTTTCAGCTGCCATCCTATTGCCCAACGGATCCTTTCTTCTGTCCAAAGTTCCCCCAAATCCTTTCGTATCTCATCTGACCCCATCTTCTCCCACCCTACATTATTATCTGTAAGCCATAATTTTCTGACATTTGCAGTGCACTAAATCTCTGCAGCAATCCTGGCTGCAATGAACATTGTTGGGATGTACAGCCATGAATCCCTTTCCATGCTGAACATTTGTATCTGACTGTTGCACTTTGTTTCTTATCTCTTGACAAAGTTCTGATCATGGAGACAACTTTTCACTGCGGAGCTTTTTAGCTGCACCACTCGGGTAGTGCTGCATTGCTCTTATCTGAGTGTGGAGGTCCTGGGATTAAATGGGGGTGCTGGAATGGCTCCATGAAGACTGAGTCCATTTTCATCTCCATGTGAAGGACTCAGCTTGTCACTGCTGTGCTGTTCTTCAGGGATCCTCCAGCAGCTTGCAGTTGGTTTTGCAGGAGCAGGACGCTTCTGGAAGCCTCCAAAAGCCATTGAGCAAACAGGAGCCATGCTGAAGCCAGCTGGCTCTAGGGCTGGGGTCTGGCCCTTGCTGCTCCCAGCCATGCCCAAGGACAACAGCCAAATGCCACCCAGGCGTCGTGCCACAGCTCTGTTTGATCAGGGCTGAGCTATCTGTACCTTCAGGGTGAGGCTGGAGGCCAAGTGCCCTCTGTCCACTTGTTCCAAGGGCTTTGTTCTCAGGGTGCACGGCAACTTCAGAAGGGCTCGGGTGACACATAGCTCTGTGTGAGAGTGTTTTGTCTCTAGGAACCAAGAACCTGATAAGAGCTGGGTTGATAGCACAGCACCTAACCGCAAAGTAACGGGCATTGACAGAGCACGTGGGTGTAGGCTGGGAGCAGGCATGAGAGCCAGCAGGGCTCAGAGTTTGCTGTAGGTCAGGTCCTGGGTCTGCGGGATGGGGCAGGAGGAGCAGCAGGGTGTGCACATACAGCAGAGAGAAAAGCAAGAGCACAACCTGAGCAAATCCCCTCCTTGGGTGTAAGGATCGCTACAGGAGGGCTGAGCAGCAGACAGCTCCCACTGAGGTGGCAGGAGAGATGTCAGCCCGTCCGACTGAGTAATTGAGCTGACGTGATTAGATCATCTCTTTGATGGCCTAATTGAATTATGAGCATTTCTAAAAGCTTTGTTCAGTGCTGCTGATGAATTTTAGTTTTGTACCGAGCCAAGCAGATGACAATGCTGATACAGGCAGCGCTGCACCCTTTCTGTGTGCTTTCTGCAGTGCATCAAATCACAGCATCAGCTCAGCAAGGCATTTTGACACTGGTTGGCACAGGTCCTTCTCCATTTCCCCTTTGTGGGAACTTGCTCAGTGCCCTATCCTGGGAGGTTTCTGAGCAGTTGGTGGCTGGTATGGATACTATCCATCAGGTCATTTCCTGAGGAGTCTGGGAATCTAGTGAGGAAGCTCTATAGGCTTTCTGGACCTGGGCTATTTTCTGCCATAGAATCATAGAACTGTAGACTCACTGAATGGTTAGGTTGGAAGGGACCTCAAAGATCATCTAGTTTCAACCCCTCTGCCACAGGCAAGGTTGCCAACCACTAAATCAGACACTAGATTTGGTTGCTCAGGGCCCAAGCAGCCTGAGTTCTCCCATTCTGTGCACATATCTGGGATTGCCCCACCACAAGTGCACCAGCTTGCCCCTGGCCTTGTTGAACCTCATTATGTTCACATGGACCCACCTTTTGAGCTTGTCCAGGTCCCTCTGGATGTCATCCCTTCCTTCTATTGTATCAACTGCACCACTCCTCTTGGGCTCATCCACAAACTCGCTGTCATCCCAGGGGGTTTGCTCCTAAGCCCACGTGAATTGCCAGCTAACATCAGCCCTACAAAGACAGGTGCCCAATATTGGGTGCACTTTCACTCTTTCCTGACCTTTTCCTAATCTCAAGCATGGCTTGCAGGAAAGGTGAGAGCAGGGCTGGCTGGTGGAAGGCGTGCAAGAAATGAGCTTGTTGCATCAGTGTGTGCAGCAGAATGACGGGCTGCCAGCTATGGAACCAGGAGTGTCACAATGATTGCGGCCAAGAGGAAGTGTGTTCATCTCAGGGTATCATCGCACAGAACGGAAGGCTTGGGAAATCTTGCGGTAACCCGTGTTTGTGCTGGGATGAGCTTTGTGTCTGCACTCACTTTCAGATGTAGATTTACAGCTGGCAGATGCAGCTTGGAGGTTTCTCCTCCAGCTCATCTGCTGCCCATCCATCCCCGCAAACACCCAGCTCTCTACAAAGGTGCTACAAGTTTTTAAAATGCCCCCACCTCCTTCTGACACCAGCACGGTAATCGTTTCCTAACACGTCCCTACAACGCAGAGCCAAGAAGTTTTCTTTCTAGGAACAAAGTTGGTATGTGGAACACTTAATTTAAGCACAAAATGTCCAGATGGATTTTGACAACACCCCTGATAGCTCTTGCAGTTTGTCATGGTTGTAGTCTCAAGACAAGAATTTGATACAAGATCAGCGTGGAGTTTAACAGCATAACAAATGACAAAATTCATCTTCAGAAAATGACACCTTGGGGTAGATGCGGTTGTTTTCTTTCAGAAAGGAAAAGCATGGGTAGGAAAGATGAACCTTATCAGAAGAAATCACAAAATTCAGATTAAATTTCTGTGGTTTCACACCAGTAAAGACATGACACGTCGTTCCCAGGCACTCCATGGTGGTTAACAACTTGATGGGGTAAGAAGCCAGTGTGATTCTTGAGACTTGACTATCAACACCCTGAACAAATACGAGCAGATAAATTTATGCTCTCTGAAAACAGCATGTTCCTTGTTCTACAATCACTTGATTCATGTGTGCAGAGGATGCGGTGTCTTTACAAGATAGGTCAGGGTTTTGCAGACTGACTGGCACTGATTGAAGGGCACTGTGTACCCAGCGGGATGCTCTTGGAGTGGGCTGGGCTTGGGGAAACACAACAAAGCTCTCTGTCCAGAGCAGGATGTGGTGCAGTGGGGTTGGCTTTGGGTTTCCTCTTCTGGAGGTCCTTTGGCTGAACTCAGTTCTCACCGTGCCCTGAGTTCTGTACACACAATCCCATCCCATTGATGGCAGATGCTCTCCAAACTTCTCTTACCCAAAAGTGAGGCTCAGTCACTGCCTGAGCTGTATTTTCCCATCCCTCAGGATCCCTCCAGCCTGGTTTTATTCACAATTCCACCAACACAAATTTTCCTACCCCATGTCCCTGCGTTCATCCTCCTGACACCCGTTCCCATGCTCTTCCTTTAGTGCCCACTTGCACAGCTCCCTCCTCTCCATCTCTCTGCTCATTCCCCTTCCCCCGTGCTCTGCCTTCTGCCTACTTTTCCCATAGGACCCACTCTCCTACCCACGTCCTCCTCAGAACAAGCCTCCAGGCTGCATCCACCACTTGGGAATCGCCACCACGTGGGACACCTTTCCTCTCTCAAAAACTTTTGTCCTTGGGGAAAAAAAAAGGCTGAGTGGAGGTGTTTCCACCCAGGGAATGCAGCAGCCCTGTTTCATTTGCTGCCTTGCATTCTGCCTGGCCTTCCCCTGCGCTCTGGGCTCTCTGTTAGGGATGCAGCATGACAAAGGTGACAATGCAGGCAGCTTGCAGGCATGCTGCTGCCTCCGTCAGCAATTTATTGGTGGAGGTCACCTCTGCTCTGGGCTCTGGAAGTCATCCTGGAGAGCCCTGCAGTAAGGCTCACAGCTGCCAGACCTGAGCTTGGGGACCACCTTGCGGGACTCGTGCATTCCATAGAATCGTGGATTCACAGATTGGTTTGTGTTGGAAAGGACCCTTAAAGACCATCTGGTCCCACTCCCCTGCACTGAACAGGGACACCCATGGATCCATTGTGTGCTCAGAGCCCCATCCCCTGACCTTGGCTGTCTGCAGGGATGGGGCAACCTGTCCCAGTGCTTCACTGCCCTTATTGTAAAGAACTTTTTTCTTATATCCAGCCTCAGCCTCCCCACTTGTAGGTTGAAACCATTTCCCCGCATCCCATGGCTTACGAAGGAAGCCCCCAAGGAAAATGTTCCCCTACAGGCACCACAACAGCTCCAGCTTTGGTAGCCATCACTGCTGCCCATTGCAAGAGGCAGGAGATGGGCACGAGCGATCCTTTATGTCCATGAGTTCAGAATGGAGAGCAAAGTTTGGGTGTGTGGGGGGGGGGCCTGCAGTAGTCATTGGCACTCCCTGCAGTGTGCACTGTGCAGGAGATGTCTGTGCCACGTTATCAATTCTGAGTCTCCCTACGCAAGGGGAATAATAATGAGACTCTTGTAAATGCTAAAAAAGAAATGTCTTAACACTAATTAAACCTGTTTATCCTTCACATTTAGAGCTGTTAACACCTCAGCAAAAGGTATCACAGGAAGAGTATGTTTACTTGTCCCTGAATGTAAGGACCTCTCCTTTCCATATTACATGACAGAAGAGCAGATGGCACATGAAGATGGAAAGAAAACTGAATGTTGCCCTGTGTGTGATCTCGGAAGTGAGGCATCTCAGCTGAACACATCATTAATATTTAAGGAACAGCAGGACTGCATCAGGAGTAATGCTGCCAGTGACTTGAGGGTGAGGACGGCCTGTCCCAGCAGCAGGACAGTCCTCCAGGTTGGGAGAACCCGTCCTACCAAACAGCGCTCTTCTAAGCAGCAGTGAGCTGAGCACCAGCAACCTTGTGCCACCTGTGGCCATGATGTGGCCCAAAGCCCTGCATGCTTCTGTGCTGTGCTGGGACATCACCACCACCACCACTGCAGGGAGTTGGACCAGATGGCCTTTAGAGGTCCCTTCCAACTCCAGCTATTCTATAATTAATTAGAAATCGATCTGGTCCAGACAGTGGATGAGGGAAAGGCTGTTGGCGTGTTCTACCCAGAACTCAGCAAAGCCTTTGGCACTGTCTCCCACAGCATTCTCCTGGAGAAGCTGCAGCCCATGGCTGGGATAGGCATATGATTTGCTGGGTACAAACCTGGCTGAGGGCCGGGCCCAGAGAGTAGTGGTGAATGGAGGTGCGTCCCACTGGTGGGTCACTAGTGGTGCTCCCCTGGGGTCAATGTTGGGGCTCAGACAGGCTGCATCGATGGGATGGGGCCGATGGGATGAGCCCATGGTGTCACTGTCCCTAGAAGTGTTTAAGGAAAGGGCAGATGTGGTACTAAGGGACACGGTTAGTGGGCGATAGTGGTGGCAGGTGGATGGTGGGACATGATAATCTTAGAGTCTTCTCTAAACTTAATCATTCTATGACTCCGTGATTTGTCCCACCCCAGGGAGGTGTGGGCTTTCTCGTGATGGGGACAGCAGCGATGCTCCTGAGGACAGCACCAACCCCCTGAGCACCAGGACCAGTCCTGGCACTGAGCACTGGGGGGATGGGTCCCTTCCCACCAGAGCAGCTCACGATCCTCAGTGCTTCTCTGCAAACGTGCTGATATCTGCCAGGGAGCCTGGGGACGTGTGGCTGCTCCGAGGCAGCACCCGTAGGAGAGGTGTTAAGAGGCTGTTTCTTAAAAAAGCCTCATCTGAGCCTCAGCTAAATGCAGGGCTGAGGGGCTGAGCTGGGTGATTAAACACTTTGTGTTCGTAGGGCCACCAATCCGTCCCTCAGTTTGCTGGCAGCGTGTCTGATGGCAGCTTGGAAAGCAGCGGTTTCGCCTGACTGCCCAGCACACCGAACCATCAGCATCCCCAGGCTCCAGGGGACCATTACCTCTGGATTTGTTCCCTAAATATTAATCATACTGCTCCCTATTGGGCAAGCTGCCTAAAACAACAGCAATAAAACCCCCAACAGGATCTCAAAACTAGCACAGGACTGGATTCCTGAACTGGCTGAAGATGGATGTGATATTTGAGGGCCAGATCCTGCATTCTCTGGCCTTTATCCAGTGGATAAATAAGCTGGTGTTTCATCTCCGGCCACTGAATCACCCCCATTAAAATCAATAGACTAATCTCGTTAATTGGGAAGATATAGTGCCTACCTCTGCGTTCTCATTGCTGCCCTATGACAAAAAGCTCGGCTGAACCATTTAAAAAAATATCAGCCCCAAAAGGATAAGCAAAATGGACTGAAATCATCTTTTCTCCCCCATATCCAACTTGTTGGCAGGAGGCTGAGGCTGCAGCGAGCAGGAGCTGTGCTGGCAGCGTGCAGCCCTCGGGTGCTGCCTCCAGCACTGTGCTCCAGCTTTGGGGATGGCATAGCTGGAAGGGTTACAGCAGGGGACAGAGCTGCGGGGTGATGGGGTGAGGGACAGCTCTGTCCTTAAAAGGATTTGCTTCTATTGCAGATGCAATGGCTCAGAACAAGCTAAGCTTTGGAGGGAGCAAAGAGACACTGGTTTGTCCTTTTTTGTTGTTTGTTTGTTTGTTTTGCAAAGAATGGAAAAGCAGGGAATGGATGTGATGGAGTGTTATTGTAGGGTGGCTGCAAATTGCTGTGTAAACACAAGCAGGGTCACACTGCTGCAGGAATACAGTGCTCCTAGGGCTGTGCATCCTGCAGCTTCTCTTCCAGGAGAGCCCTCCCGCAGAGCACAGAGGCTTTTGTGGAGTTCCAGCACAACTCCTGCTCAGCCCAGGTCACCTCCGTGAACTCACATCACAGATTCCATGGGTTCAGGCACTTCTTCCAGCACTTGTGCCCTCAAAGCTCCCCTGAGCAGCTGCAAACAAAAGCACAGCGCGGATTTGCCTTTCCAAAGCAAACCTGCACTTTGTTGTCCAGAAATGAAGTTGGCCCTCACAATACACCCAGCCCTGAGGGCCATTAGAGAAACACGACGCTTCCTGCTTTGGTTATTTTTTTTCCTTCTTGATTTTGATTTGTTTTAAAAAAAAAATTAGCTTGAAGCAGATACAAAGGTGAACCTTTTAAGCACGATTCAGGGCTTGTGATGGGGAAAGCAATACTGCTCCAGTAGTGATTGCACATGCAATCCCCCTATGAGGAAGGGGTTGTAGCAGAAGATGAAGAATCCAGGTACCTACGGTTTTCCTGCATTTTTGCAGTGGATGATATGGAGATGGTGCTTTGCTCCTAATCATCCAGCAGTTACCAGGGGTCAGATGGGCTCATGTTTTTGGGGAAGGCTCGGGGGTGTGGGATAGCAATCCTGTTGAAGCTCAGGCTCTGTGCATACAGCATCCAGTGCACAGGGACAGAAGCAACTCTGCTGCTGGCACCTGTGCTGAACATGGAGCATGGAAGGGTTTCCATGCTGGAACATCTTCCATGCAACCCCAAGTTTGGGGAAAGTGCTTCTTGCAAACGCTACTTCTCCTAAGGGTGAGAATGGGAGTAGATCTGGGTTGTGAACCTGAAGAGATGCCAGGAGGAGGTCAGCCCCCCAGGGGAACCAAGCAGCTCTCTGCTCTGCCATTGCTGGCAGCCTATAGGTGAGAACTGGTCTAGTTTCCAGCTTCTTTCGTTTAGGTGGATAATTAGCAGAAACCAGACAACAACACAGCTGCCCCCAGCTTTGCCCTGTGCTGATAGCAGAGCTCTCCCTGCAGATGCATTCTGCGTGTTGGCTCTAATTGAGCTGGCAGCCTCAATTGGGCCAGATCCAGCCCATGGCACTGAGAGCAGCACTGGGGCAGAACCAAGCCCTGGGCAGGTGGGATGCCAGTAGAGAAGCAGCATCCCTTGTGCTGGAGAGCCCCAGCCTCCAGCTTCCAGGCAGGGAACCATATCATAGCCAGAGCGTGACCCTTCCCGCAGCAATTAGCTGGGAGAGGAGGACACGGCTAACGAGCACACAAGAGCTTATCTCTCCCAGCAGGCACGGACACTGACTGTAGCAGTCTCTTGGCACACAGTGAGGCTTGGTATTGATTTTGGGAAGGCCAGGTGTGTGCACTCGCATAAAAATCAGAGGGGGAAATGCTCGGTGCTCTCGCTGCCCATTGAGGTCTCTGGGGTTGATCCCTCCCGTTGCCCAGTATTACAATATCACCGGGTGGCATTTGCTGCAGCTGAGGTAGGTAACATCCCCTTGGGCTCCCAGTGGGCTCGGTCGGTTGCTTTTCTCCTTCCACCCACCAGTGTGGGCTGGAACATGGAATTGAAAGCCGTTGATGTGAGCTTTTCTGCTGCTGTACCTGCGGGAGACCAGGACACAGCTCTGAGTCAGATAAAAACAACATTTAGAAAATGCACCAGGCCCAGGCAGAATAAAGAGCCGCTGCGATGGCTGTTTCTCTCAACACCCCCCACTGCAATGCCCCACTGCCCGGCATGGGGTGGGAGCATCCTCAGTGCTGCCCTGCTCCCCAGCAATTCCCACCGCAACCATTTCAGACAAGCCCTGGCTGCGTGGCTCTGCCCAGTCTTGCACCGCAGCAGGCTGTGAGAACACAGCATCATGGTTCTTCCCTTGGGAAATCCTGCCAAGGGCATCGGAGCGTCTTGTGACCGAGGATGGATGAGGAGCCGTGATCCCCCTGCGAGGCAGAGCAGATTATTTCCCATTTTGTGGGTGAGGCAAAAGGCACAGAAACATCCCCAGGAGCTCAGGAAGGTCACAGAGCAGGAAATGGCACCCAGGAGTGCAGGCTCCTGATCTCCAGGTTTAAATGCTAAATCCATCAGTTTCAATGAGCCGCCACCGCGGACTGGTCCCCGTGTGTTCCTTAGATGATGATGGGGCACCAAGAGAAGAAGGGGAGACGTTTGCAGCTTAGTTGCCATTTGCCTTCCAGCTCAGAGCACACAGACATTCAGATATCAGAGCTCAGTGAGCTGATAACCGCTCATTTGTTTATCTCTGGTAACTCCATCTCAGCCCCGAGTGCAGAGCAGAGGTGATGCCCTCAGGAGCTGGAGATCAGTTTAGATTTCCAAGTGTCAGTCCCTGACTCATCCCGTGGTGCCAGAGCACCTTATGATAAATGTTCAGTGGATTTTCTATGGCATAACCGATCCCAGCTCCCTCCCTACAGCCCTGCTGGCTGTCATGTATCCTCACACTGGAGAAAAACCTGTTAATGTCTGTGCTGTGAGCTGAGCAGAGAGCACGTACACGCATGGAGGAACCTGAGATTTGCACTCTGGAAAGCTCCGCAGCTGCTTTGTGCTGGTGTTGACATCCCCTGGTACCAGCATGTTCAGTGGGAAAGGAGCGGGACTATGGGCTCCTCGCTTTTGTCCACAGTGCAGAAGGTGGGAATCCAACCGAGGTGATTGCTCAGGGAGGGTCTCACTGCGGGGAACCTGCAAGCAACCCACACAGTCCCACCCCAAAGGGCCCTGCAGGGAATGAAGAGCCCAAGAGGGACGATGGCTGCAGCCCAGCTGCTGACCCAGGACACCGCGCTCCATTAGTCCCAGAGCATCACTGACCACAAACGTTTAAATTCTGGCCTTGTAGGTTCTGCTTCTCAATAAAAGCTGAAAGCAATTTATGAGAGCGTGAAGTTGGTTTGGTGGGGGCTGGTTGGTGACTGTGCCCTGCGCTTTGGTGGGGAGTTGTGGCTCGGGGGCAGCTGGAAGCAGTGGTCCCACCTGGGCAGGGACAACACACACACGTGTCCCATACACTGGTTTGTGTCACAGGGAGCAGACAGCCTCCTGCTTCAGCCCCCTTAGAGTCACAGAATCATAGAATCATTCAGGTTGGAAAAGACTCTGAGATCACCAAGCTCAGCCCCAACCCATCCCCACCGTGCCCATTGACCACATCCCTCAGTGCCACGTCCATGAGGTTCTCAATCACCTCCAAGGACAGTGACCCCACCTGCTCTGGCTGGGAGAGGAAGGGCAGGACCTGTGGAGACTGGGATGCACTGGGAGTGCTGGGGGTAAGGGATGCTTGTGGCTGGCACCAGAATGTCGTATTGATACCAAAGGCAAAGAAAAATGTTGACATATTGGTTGACATATTCTCACTTTTATTAGTATGGTTACAAACCCACTCTGCTCCCCTGCCTGCCCCAGGTGCCCACCAAGGGCAATGCCATTCAGGTGCTTTTCATGCAGGCACACCAGGGAGACAAAGCCATATGGCACAGTAACCCTGGGGAGATGACACAGGGACAGAGCTGCCCAAGCTCAGTGCTGGAGCAGGATGGGACAGAGCCAGGCAGATTCTCCAGCACCATCCCTGCTGACTGCCCCATGCCCACATCCATGTGCCAGTACAGCTCCGAGATGTCCAGAAAGAGGATGGTAAATGGCAAGACATGCCCCCACTGGAACAAAGGCTGCTTGTCACTAGCATGAGGGTGCAGCTGGAGTGGAGAAGCAAGGTGGTGCTGGCCTCACTCCCTTTCTTCTTTATTGATTCAAACAGATCCCAGACACTGGAGAGTGATGAAGGTCCTTCTACCCAGGGGCCATCGTGAGGCTCAGAGGGGCTGGGCCATGGCATCTCAGCATCCTTCACCTTCACTATTTGCACAGAGTGAGG
Organism: Numida meleagris; assembly: GCF_002078875.1. NCBI lineage: Eukaryota > Metazoa > Chordata > Aves > Galliformes > Numididae > Numida > Numida meleagris. The sequence goes on from NC_034435.1 coordinate 1,851,458, forward strand.
GGAGATGTCTCAACCCAGAGCTTTGGCTGTGCAACCCCTGCTGGGAGATGTGCACCCCAAATGGTGAGAAAACAAACCCCTGATTGATTGACAGTCATCACCCCCCTTTGAGCAAGACACCAAGATCCATGCTCACACAAAGGAAACCCCATAGGAGGGTGTGGGGCTGCCCCACTGAGGAGAGGGGTGGGCAGCTCATCAGGGCAATGGGGAGCAGCTGGGCCAGCAAGTACAAATGGCTGGGTGCTGAGGGCTGGGCTAAGCCAGGTTGGTGCAGCCCAGGTTGTAGGGCTGTATGGAGCAGTCAGATAAGCCTTGCACCAATCCAGAGCAGGCAGAGCTCCTCCAGGTGCTGCAGAGTGGGTTTTCCTGTGTGGTATTGAATGTGACATGAAGGATGTCTGACTTTTTCTCTCTGTCTAGGGGCAAATGGTGACCTGCAGTGAGCCCAGCTCTTTCTCCAGCAGGTTCCTGCACCAGGTGCTTCAGCTGGGCTTGGTCAGGTCCACGGTAGGTGATGCTCCTGCTGCTGGGGATGGTTTGAAGGGGGGGAGGGAGGGAGGGAGGGGTAAGGCCGTGATGCTAGCAGCTGCTTTAGTTTCTCTGTCATTCTGCTTCTTCTTTCTGCTTTTTGAGTCTCTTTCTCCTGCTCTGTGCCCTGTGTATGCTCATCCTCTTCTTCACTCCCCATCCCAGCTTCATTTCTGCCTGATTTGTTCTTCTCTTGCTCCCCTTCTGCTAATGGTCACTGCACTGCAGCATTGACATTTCTCTTCACTGCCCTGGGGGGGGGGGGGTCTCTGGGACAAAGTATAACTCAACTGCTGCCTGTTAACCTGGCTGGAGTTGATTCCAATCACAGCGCTACACTGGGAGGGAGCAGGGTTGAAGGGTTTCACTGGGGTCTCATGTTGCTAAGTATAATTCTCCTCATGTTTGCAGCTGAAGATACTTCAGAAAGTATCAGTCTGGGTTGGATTTGTGGTCCCTGTGGAGGCCATCATCAGCAGAATCTGCCCCGTGCAGTCTCCCCATAGACCCACACGGTTTGCCAAGAAGCGCCGTGGGCGCCTGACGCGTCTCCTCCTTGCCTTCATCCCCACCAGGATCCAGACAGTCCTGGGCCACCTGCCCACAGACTGGGGCCAGAGCAACATGCCCAAGGGTAAGAGCTGGCACCTCCTGGAGTGCTGAGAGAGTTTGTAGCCTAGAAACACTGGGTCTGGAACTCCTGTGCTGGGTGGGGAAGTGGGAAATGCACAGGTATTTGTGCTGTGTGTGTTGTGACTGTGCCTCCTGTGGATTCCTGCAGAGGTACGTGAAGCTCTGATCAACCCATCCAGCAAAGCAAACAAGAGGAAACGGGACGACGTGGCTCTGGAAGAGCAGGAGTCCTGGGTGGTGGTGCTGGAGAAGGACCTGCCAGAGGATGACCCGGAAGACCTCTCATATGAGGTATGGTGAGGTATCACTCCTCAGGGGCTGAGCAGTTCAGAGATGCTTGTGAATGGCCTCTGTGTCTCTCTGGTAAACTGGGATTGTCACTCAGCAGAGAGCTGAAAGGTGGTTTCCTTTGCCATACACCCTTTTGGGGCTGCAGGCTGTGCAAGGAGCACTTGAGCATCATGTCTTCAGTGCTGGATGCCCCACTCATCCCATACACCAGAGCTCCCCTTTGGGTGGTGTCCCTGCAAAGCAGTACTTTGGGCACCAATGGCAGCTCCCAGTGCCTTGGGGAGGGGGCAATGCATCCCTCAGGGGCTCCTCTTCTCTCCCCAGCCCTCCGAGGTGGATACAGACACTGAGGAGTACAAGTCCCAGAATGACACAGAGACAGACCTGGAGTTTGAAGAGCATGAGGGAGCCATTATGTTGAAGGAGTCATTGGATCTCCAGGTGAGTGGGCAACAGACTTTGTCTTGGGGGAGGGGGGGAAGTATTTAGCAATACTCAGCTAGAAGGACATCTTCAGTCCTCCCTCCCTTGGCTGCGGAAAGAGGCTTCTGGGATGTGTTTATGGAATCACTCATTGGTTTTCTATGCTGCCCTTCCATGGAGCTGCAGTCTGACCATGCCCCATCTCTGCAGCTGGATGATGCCCAACCCAGTGGGGATGGGGATAACCCTGAGCCCTTGGCAATGAGCTCAGAGCAGGAACTGGAGGACCCAGCTGCATCCAGCAGTGCAGAAGATGTTTCAAATGATGGCAGCGGTGATAGTGACGCTCAGAAACCGCAAGATGTGAGCAGCAGGGATAGCAGTGAGCAGGAGGCTGATGTCTCTCATGAGAGCAACAGTTCCTCGCAGTATGAGGTAAGAATTCATCTGTGCGTGTTCCATCTGCCCTCCTTTATCGGGAGAGATGTCCCAAGCTATCAGTGTTTGGAGGAGATTCAAGCTGGGAAGATGTCCCCAGGCTCTGAGCTGTTAGGGCAGCTCTCTTCCCAGCAACACTGTGTGAGCAAAGCAAGGAAGGGTTGTTAGGGCTCTGACCACCCTTTGGGTGGAGAGATAGCGTCAGTCCCAGGCATGATGCCGGGTGTGCCTGGTGCCTTGACACCTTCCTCCCCTGGATGCCAGGACTACCAAATGCCACCCGAGCATCTCATGCTGGTACCCAGGACAGCTCCCTTTGAGCCAAAGCCAGTAGCTCATGATGAGTCCCTCATGACTCACTAGAGGATAGGAAGGCTTTGTGGGAGACTCTTCACCACCAGCAACTCTGCTGTGAGTTCTCTATCCTGCTCTATATCCATCTGTCCCTGTAGCACTGGCTGATCCCCCTCCCAGTTCCCATGGAGCTGGTGCCCAGCTCACAGGAGGCTGAGAAACTGTGGGGTCCATCAGCTCAGCCCTCAGTGTGAATGCTGGCAGCCATGCTCAAGGTTAAATTTCCCTCCTAGGGTCGTCAGGAGCCCTGATCTACGGCCCCAATCTCTGCTGTGGCTGTGACATGCCTGGTTCTCCCTGGCTGTGCTGTAGTGTAAGCTGTCCATTTAATGATTTGTTTAGTTTTTTTTGAATTTCATAATAAAGTTACCCTATTTTTTCACATGATTTGGGATGCAGTTGGCTGTCAGGAGCTGGAGTAGCCACAGTGCTGGGGCTGCCAGTGGGACTGTCCCCTCTGATCCCTCCCATGGTGGGGGTCTCTGTCACTCCTGGAAGTGATGGCGTTGGGAATACTGTGATGTGTGATGGGGGAAGAGGGAGCAGAGCAGTGCTCATGTGCAATAGTACCCAACTGTGCTCACACTGACCTGTCCTAGATGTCCCTATCCTGTCCCCAGAGGTGCAGGATGGGTGCTCCACGTAGAACATCCTCAGAAATAAAGAGTCTGCCTGTGGGATAAACCAATAATTTCATATGGCATCTGTGCTACTTGCTGAGCCCTTGAAGATCTTCAATCATGCATGGGACCCTCTCCATCCAAATGAACCCTACAGGGGACTTTAGTTTGGTACAAGGAGTGAGTCAGGGTATGGGGGTGCAGCTGGGATCTGGGGTCCACAGGCAGCTGCTGCCCTGCAGTGACACAAGTCTGGCCACACATCTGCTATCTGGAACAAGCTGCAGAAAGCATTGCTCCTAATGTGAGTATACAAATGGGTACAGCCCGGGGTGCCTGGCTCTTGCTGGGGGCTATGGCACAGCTGCCCCTTGCCCTGTTTGCATGTGTATTTGTGAAGGATGCTCCAGCAGACTTAAAATAACTGGCACACTGCAGCCCCCAGACATGATGCTGCTCCAGTAGGGCACACCTGGGGCAGAGCAGCTTTCCTCCCCAGCTGGATTGGTTATTTGTGCACCCTCAGCGTGCAGAGCAGTTCTGTGTGGTGAAGCTCAGATGGGCATGGAGCTTCTCATCCTCCCCATGGCAGTGTCTCTTTAAATGCAGGTATGCCTCTCACCTTGTGTTAGCTGCAGCCACAGCAGCAGTACTTTCATTACTGCTGAATAACAGCAAGATTTTTTCCTTAAGGTTGATAAAGAAGCTGATACTGCAACTCGTGGATGTGATGTTGGTCTCTGCATTAAGTCAATTGCTCCTTGTTTGTGCTCCCTGCAGCCAATGTTCTCAAAGCAGAGATTCATAAAGCATTGCTCAGTGGCACACAGCTAGGTAAGGGCTTTTTTTCTGAAATCTGTGGGATTTTCCTGCTTGCTCCTGAGCTTTGGGATGTGGAGATAAAGGGATGCTTTGCTTGTTGTCTGGGTGCCAGGCTGCAGAGCCATTATGCCTCAAAATACAGTGGGAAGGGAGCAGTGCTGAACCTGGCTCTGAGCTCACCTGCAGCAGTACTCACACCTGTCTGCAGCAAGGGGCATGCCCAAACCCTCCCTGAGCTTTAAGCTCTAATTTAGGGAGAGGAGCCCTCAGATGAGTGTGGAGGTGGTGAATGGCTCAGTGGGGTGGGAATGAGCTGCAGAGCTTTATCTGGAGCACTCCCCCCGGATCCAGCACAGGTAGGTGCTGCGTGCCCATCAGTGTGGGGTGGGGAGGAGGGAGCGAGGGCTCAGCCCCTCCAGAGGCCACTGGGGGAGGGGAGGGGTGTTAACGGGGCCCATTGCTGCTGCAGAGGATGGTGGAGTGGACCCCTGATGGTTTGTAGGGCTGTGGATGTGCTGCCCTGAATGCCTGCTTGTATGTGGGCTTGCTTTGGTGCAAGGTTTGTATGCTGCAGAAACACATGTTGGTGGCTGAAAGGCAGCAGAAGGGCTGCAGCATCCTGCTCCCTGGGGGTGATGGGAGCTGAAGCTGCT
>NC_034435.1:1856380-1881233 GCF_002078875.1 Numida meleagris
GCTCTTTCCTAAGTGCCTTTTGAACATCTTTTCCTTTCCTCTTTGTCTCTTTTCTTGGTTGGTAGCCTGGGAGCATCCTGCCCAGGCTGACCCTACTCCTCAAAGAAGGAGATCACTGGGGTGCAGGAGCCCAGGGATGCTTGGAGCAACTAAAGAGCCTTTTAGCCTTGAGCTGAGCTCACAAAGATGGGTGCAGCAAGAGCTCGCACCCAGTTATGCAGTTTGCTGCTCTTAAAGCTGAGCTCCCTTTGTAGGTGGCTTGCGCCCTTACCTGGGAGGACCAGGACTTCTGGACTGAATGGTTTTGGTTCTGGATGTTGGCTCCACACCTCTAGAAGGGTCCAGTGTTTGTTTCCATCTTGGTTGTGCTCCTTTGCACTGGAGTGATGCTGTTGGGCACAGCTGGGTGGCACAGAGGGGCCAGTGCTCTGCTGGAGGCCGAGTGGTGAAGAGCTGAGGTCTGGGGACTCAGTGTGACTGCCAGCAAAACAGCAGCAAAGTCATGAGCCCCTGTGGCCAAACTGCTGCTAATGGCAATGCCCAGGTGAGGAATGAGCCGTGCCTCCCACGTGCACTCCTTCCTAGTGAAAGGCCTGGAGAAGAAGATGGAAGGAGAGCACGCTGCATACGTTGCCATGCACATACATTAGGAGAGTGACTCACCCAAGGAGGAGTAATTTTCAGGTCCAATTAGCTTCATCCATGCACTCTCCCGAACTTGCTGTATTTATTCATCTTTTGTTTAAGATGCTGCATGTACTAGCTTGGAAGTGGAGGCATGTAGTGTGCTCCCATCCCACCCCTGGACCAAGGACCTGCTGGGACCTCCACGGCTCCTCCATCCTTCTGTGCAGCTCCCAGGTTCACCACAAAAAGCCCTTTTTTTTTTCTTTTTTTGGAGCAGCCCTGGAGCAAGGGGAACCAGGTGCACAGGGGATGGCAGGCCTGGAAGCAGCCTTGTGCACATGCACAGCTCAAAGGCAGGTGTCTTCCCACCAGCCAAGCATTGCTCATGCAAGAGTGCTCCCAACCTGATAAATTCGTATTAGAGAGACAAGACACAGTGAGGCTTTTAATTATAGGAACAATTGCCAAGGATTAATGAAGGCAGCGGTGTGATGAATTGCTGTTACTCCCAAAGTTTAACACAGCTTTAGTGGTTTTTGTCAGATGTGGAGCAAAGAATGGTGTAACTTGTTTTGAGGGGGGAAGGGGGGAATGCTTCAAATGCAGTGCACCTCTGATCTTGTTCTATCCCTCTGGTTTGTGTGGAGATGCATTTGGGGGCTTGGCTGGAAGGAGGTTTGTTAGAGGAAGGGGGCAGAGCCTGGAGTAGGGGTCCCTGGGTCACAGCAGCATCACAGCCACTGGGATGCGTCCCCAGGCTCCCAGTAGCCAACAGAGGCTGCTGCTCCCTGCAGAGCTCAGCCCTTTGCAGCACCCCTGTGCTATTCCAGCATCTGCACTCATGGCTGTATCCCCATTCCCTGTGTGCTCTGGGGCAGCTGGGGTAATAACTCATTGCACAAGGCAGGCTGCTGCCATCCTCACCCCCCCCCCCCCCCTCTTGCAGGATGGGAAGCGGGTGGGATGTGGGGATGTGCAGGTGGACCTGTGGTCCTTTGGGTGCAGCTCCCCCTGCTCCTTCTGATGCTCTGAATTGTGCAGAGCTGTAATTGTACCTGCACTCAGTTGCAGGCATTCAGCTCATTCATTCACCACCATCCTCCTAGTCTGGCATCTTCAGCTGGGAGTAGTGGGGTGCTGGGTGCCCACATCCCTGTGCCAGGCAGAACCTTTGTTTCCAAACAGTTTTTCCTTCCATCAAGGGCGTGGGTGGATTTGTTGCCTGTGAGACGCTAATGATGCTGGCACAGTGCCTGGTGCAGTCTCACCTCTGGTGCTGATGCTCCCGAAACATCCCAGCAGGTTGTGGGATCGCAGTCTGAATCCTGCAGCCCATAATATTCATGGTGAGCCCATCTCCTCTGTGGCTGATGGCCATGTGTGCTCACCTGGTAGCCCGTTTCTTAACCCTGCAGCCTCTCTGTCCTGCAGAAGCCAAGCTCTTAGCCTCGGAAACTGTGCTTAGCTAGTAAGGAGTGATGTGTTCCTCCAGGGAAAGCTGAAGTTTCTCAAGACTTTCTGGTTGCTAAAGAAGTCAGCGGCTGTCTTCCATCCCAAATTAGACCTTGGAGGCCCACCTGGCTTATGAATCAGATTGCACACCAGTATAATTTGCCTTGTCTTTCAACTTAATGGCTCCATCCCACTCAGAGGATGTGGAGCTGAAAAAGCAGAGCCCAATGTGCTGGTGTTGTATTCTGGATATGGCACACATGGGCAGTAGGAAAAATGTTTACAGACTGGCACCTCAGCATGGCCATGAGTCACTGAAAACACTTAAAGGGTATTTAGGCAAATCTGGCAGCAGCTGAGGACATGGTCCTGAGCAAGCTGCATCGAGGCACAACTTCTTTCCCAAGATGATGTCTTGCGGAGTGATAGATGGGTCAGCAATGCTGCAGAGTTGAGAGAGAGTCATTAGAAATAGATGAGGAGGACGTGTCTTGGCTGGTAGCCCTGGCAGCCGCCTGGGTCCTGGGAGCTGAGCTGTGTCCTGATAGCACCACGCACCCATGGAGCACAGCAGATGCTGCACAGGCACAGCTTTGGGATTTTTGGTGTGATGTGACCCTGCTGAGCATTTCTGGCTGAGGACAAGGTGCTGTCCCCCATCTGTGATGGTCCTTTTGCTGGTTGGGCAGCAGCAGCTCCCAGGGCTGCACTGGGCGCAGCCGCAGCTGGAGCTAATGAGTTAGGGATGGAGAATCTGGCTTGTCCCCCAGGGAACAGAGGGCATAGGGGGCACTGGGGACAGCTTCCATCTCGTGGGGGTGAATGGCCCCTTTAGCATCCAGGCACTGTAGCACCTGGAATCCTAATCTCCTGCAGAATGGCTCTAATGATATTTGAAAACGAGCGTGGAGCTGCAGGAGGGATCCGACGCTGTGCTCAAAACGCAGGCGGTGCTCGTGGGAGGGGGAGAGAGGGGGTGGGAGCGCCTTCCGCATGCTGCAGCTGTGGGAATGGAAACGTGGGCTGCCTGGCACGGAGACTGAGGGGAGATAGCAGCGAGGCAGCCCCCGTGTGCTGGGGATGGAGCGGGAACTTTGGTCCCATCCAGCAGCAGGGGTGAACCAGGCAGCGTTTTGCAGGAAGCTGCTGCACCTGCGCTGCTCATCCCCCTCTGCATTGAGAGGACCGGTTGTGCACGGTGATGCCCAAATGCCCCCGGTTCCCATGAGGACAGACAGATGCCAGACCCTCTTTCCCCCATCCCAGAGGTACTGCAGGGCTTGGCACCAGGGAGGGTGTGAGATGGGGAAGAGGCAGAAAAGCTCGGTGTGAGCAGCACCCCCACGCTGTCTGTGGGTGCGTGTGGCACTGCCTGGATGGAGGGCAGAGATCTGGGGCCATCTCACACCTCTTGGTGCAGCCCGCCCCAAGCCCCTGTTCCCCCAGGGCAGTTCACCTGTGTTAGCACTGCTGTGATGGAGCTGATGCTTGGGAAAGGGATGGTCACTCTGAAGCAGAACAACTGCAGTGAGAACCGTGCTGTGTGTCCAGTGCTTGGGGTGCACGGCTGCAACAGAAGTGCACGATTTGGCTTTGGGTTTGCTGACAGAGTAAAAAGGATTCAGGGGAGCAGCCACAGCCTGTGCTCCGAGTTCAGAAAATGACATTCCCTACCCTAGGGAGCCTGGAGAATGTGGCCATGGCCCTATAAAAAGGGAATGGGGGAACCCTCCTTTGGTCACCCTGGACTGGAAGGGACATCTGAGGGCTCGATGCACCAGATCACTCTGTCCCTTCCTTGTGGCAGTCAGAGGGGGGGGAAAGGTCCTTCTCCATTCACCGAGTTATGTTTCTGCTCGGGACAGCTCAGCACAGCAGGTTCTTGGCTAAAGAGATGTTATTTTAGTTACCAACTGCTTATTAAAAGTAACCAGGATTAGTCATGGGCCCCGGCTGTGCCCGCAGAGCGGGTACATCCGCCCAGCGCTTTGTAGGGAAGCACGAGGTGAGATGCCCTCCCCCAGGGGGTCAGAAGCAGATCAAAACTGCAGCCACCGAAACAACGGGGTCAGGGCAGAGCAGCACGGAGCTGGGGAAATGCTGCCGGCCCCGTGCAGCAGAGGGCACGGGGTGGTGTGCAATGGGACGGCGGCATTGTCCCCGTCCCTGCAGATCAGAGCCAGGTCCCTGCTGTCCTCCCAGCCTAAGGACAACGACAGCCTGGTATCCCCAGGGCACCCAGGGCCTTGCTGCCTGCGGCCATGCGGTGTCACTCTCCGCTCATGGTTGTGTCTCTGCAAAGCAGGGATCCTTGGGGTGGGGAATGGCCCCTTTCCATGACCCCAGCAGCACGCGGGTGCTAAGGCCAGGGCTCACCCAGACGCCTGGGGGGTGGCTCATGGGGATGCTGACAGCAACGCGTCTGGGTGCTGCTGGGTCCAGCTGCCCCGTCCTGGTGCAGGGGCCATGCACTGGGGGGTGAGCATCGCTCCTACTGCCCCTCTCCCAGCACCAATAGGGCTCTCAATGAACCCTTAGTCTCACTTCCCTAATTTCCATGGGGTCCAGCTCCGTGGGTTCTCACTGCCAGGCCCACCCTGGGGATCCATGCTATGGATTCATTCTATGCATTACTCACAACGGATGACCACTGTCAGGCTGAAGTCATCACATTGCTCCCAGTGCTGCTGCATCCCTGATGGGGGGAGTAAGCTCCTGTGGCTGTCCCAGAGCTGTGCTGCATGCTGGGCTGGGCTGGCAGAGCACCAGTGCTGGGAGAGGGCTGGGAAGCTGCTCTGCTCCTCAATGGGAGGGCTTACCTCGATTCTTACTGCGGTCTGTTTTTTCCTTTAGTACTTCCCAGCCAAAAACTCCGGGATTTTGAGCGCGTGCCAGATTTTTTTTTTTTATTTGTTTGGTTTTTTTTTTTTCATAATCATTTTGCTGAATCGCTGTGAAAAATGACCCAGAAAGCAGTAAAACTTGTCAAGCTGCTCCACGCTGGCTCAGTACAGCACCTCCAAAGATGTGAGCCCGCTGGGTTCCCTGGCTGGGGTGACACTTGGGGACGCATGTGGCAGTCCCACTGTCCCCAGACCCTCCCCCCCCCCCAGCCACTTCCCATGGATGCAGCAATTCCCCCCATCCCTTGATTAATAATAGGGCCACTATGCGGGGGGGGGGGGGGGGATGCGCTGTAATTGACTCTGTGGTTTTGAAGCAGCACCTTAATGTCTGGGTTCTAATTAGCCAGAATCACCTTTCCAGCCTGGGGAACTGAAACAAAACGTGCATTGCTCCAGAACACCACACCAGGCTCTTAAAAACGCATCACCAGCTGAACCAGCTGCATCTCACGCTCTGATTTTTCATCTTTTATTGGGCACATCAATTGCTATTGTTTAAAACAGCGACAAGATTCCTTCACGCCCCTATAAATGCGCCGGGTTTAGCTGCAGATCCAGGGGTGAAACTCAAAGGGGAAAAGCCTGGGAGCCTGTGTCTGTGCTGAAGTGTAAAACCCACGTCCCGGAGCAAACGGGCGGTGGGAGGCAGCCAGAAATCTCTGCCAGCAGAAGCACTGGGCTGCAGCGCAGCACGGAGGGAGGAAGCGGCACCGATAAAGCACCCGAAGCCGGAGAGCTGTCGGCGTTTCTCCTGGCAGCTCCTTGCACAAAAAGGAGCAGAGCATCCGACAAGGCTGCCCACGGCACCGGGCTGCGCCTCACTCCTCAGCCCCACCGGCTGTCCCTCAGTTTCCCCATCGGTAAAATGGAGGACGTGTGCCAAACGCTGCTCGAAAACCAGTGTCAGATGGAGGGAATGTAGGTGAGGAGCTCGGGTGATGCTGGCTGTAATGCAACAGATCAAGGGCACGAGGCTGTGCACTTCAGCCCCGTGAGTGTGCGGAGCAGCCTGGCCCGAGCACGGCTGAATGTGGCACAGCCACAGTTCTGTGCTGGAAGGAAATGAGCCCCGAGGAATCGGGAATTGGCCTCTGTCATCCTCAAAGCCTAATGAACCAACTCATCCCCGTTTGTGGGAGGCTTTAGCGGGATTGGAGATGAGCAGGGAGCTGGGGGGAGGGATGGTGAGCGCTGTCCCCACACGGGATGCGGGCGCTGGTGGGGAGCTGAGCCGCGCTGCTGTCCTTTGGCAGAGCTCAATGCGGGGCCATGAAGGTGGGGGCCCCGGCTGGGCTGGGGGCTGTGCACCCCATTTGTCCCAGTTTTCCTATTGGATAGGAAAACAGCCACGTTGGTCCTCATTCACCCGTATGGACGAAGCGTCTGGCACAGACAACGAGGTGGGTGCACCCGGATGGGGTGACACGGGGCACAGAGCTGGGGGGGAGGGGGAGGGCAGGGGGTCCGAAGAGGCGGGGGCACGACCCTTCCTGCGGTGCCCGAGAGCGGGGAATTAGCGCTGCGATCCCGCACCCCCTCCCGGGGCCGCGCACCCTCCCATCCCCTCCCCGAGCTATACCGGGGGGCGCGGGGGGCGGCGGCTACAGAGCGGCTCCGGCTCCGCACGGACGGACAGAGCGCGAAGGGAAGCACCGAGCGCCGCCCCCCGGCTGGGGGGAGCGGGGGGGCGGACGCGCCGGGGCCGGGCCGGGGTCCGACCGAGAGCCGCCGCCGCCGCCGCCGCCGCCGGAACCACCGCGCCGCCCCCGGGGCTGCGGCTCTGCCCGCAACAACGCCGCCGCCGCCGCTCCCGCACCGCACCGCACCGTGGGCCGCCCGAGAGCCGGGATGGAGCGGTGAGTGCGGGGAGCGGGTGGGTCGGGGGCCGCACGTGGGGAGCGGGGGTGGCTGCTTACCCCCCCCCATCCCCCGGGGCTGCCCGGCCGCTGTGATGCCCGGCGCTGGGGATGGGCACGGGGGGTCTCGGTGCCCACCGATGCGCGCAGAGCTGCAGGTGCAGCCTCCAGCCCGAACGTGCCTCGTTCCAGCCTCGCCCCCGGCCCCTCTGCCGGGCTCCCGACCCGCAGTCCTCTCCTCAGCTTTTTCCCCAGCTCTCCTGGCACAAGGAACGGTCTCCTCGTGCCCCCCGTTGCCCCCCGGTCCTGCAGGTTCCCACCCCCAGGCCCTGCCTGCCCCCCTCTCTCCGCATCCTCGATTTTTTAGGGCTAGGCGGATTCTCCTGTCAAAAATCCCAGGGCTGATTGATTTAAATGCAAATGTTACCGGGGTTGTGTTTCTCGGGGAAATGGAGCAGGCAGCAGTCACAGCACACAGCTCCTATCGCGTTCCAGAATAGCAGCTTCCTGCTCCAGACCCTGAGCACTCTTGTGCCAGTTTCCTAATCCACTCGCAAAGTGGATTGAGCTAAAACCCGACAAAAGATGCTCTAATTCCCACCGCGTTCGCTCAAGGGAGCGATTGCAGAAGAGCAGCTGCTCTGCAAATTCGTGCCCAGCCTTAACCGGAGATGGGTGGTTTGTGGGGTTGATTTTTTTTATTTTTTTTTTCCTTTTGGGAAGGAGAAAAGAGCAAACAGGAGGAGAGAGGATGACAGGAGCAGGCAAAGCGCCTGCAAAATACCCAGAGCAGATCGGCGCGGTGGCTTCGTGGCACCCCACGCGGGAGCCACAGGGGTGGGCAGGGGACATGAGATGGCCAGCAAGGAGCAGCCTGGGCCCTCCCAAGGGCTCCTGCACACAGCTCAGCCCTGGGGCTTTGCACCATGGTTGGGGATGCGATGCCTATGGGGGTGAGGAGCAAACCTCACTGGGTTCTGTGTCCCTCTGCTCTGAGGACCGCACCGTGAGGGCCGTATCCAGAGAGGGAAAGTTCCTGCAAGCGTCTCTTGCAACCAAACCAGGAGGAATTTCTAACAGCCAGCAGCAAAACCAGGGCTGACCATCAGCTCACGGCTGCTCGGTGCGGTGTGTGCCTCCAAACCCAGGGCAGAGCCTGTTGCTGGCCTTGCATGCAGAAATGCAGGCGATGAACCCCACGCTGACCCATGCACACGGTGCTGCACCCCCTGGCTGTGCCCATGCAACCACTGCTCCCAGTGCAGAGCGATGCCTTCCAGCCCCACCAGCACCGTGGGGCTCAGAGCTGTGCACCCCAAAGCTCTGCTCCAGCATCCCTCAGGATGGAGCCAGCATCCCCACATGCAGGAACATGGTACGTGTGCTTGGAACGGGAGAAAAACCCAAGATCCCATGGTGTGACAGCCGCTGATTGATCGGGTTTAATTTGAGCTAATTTATTTATCATCAGCGTTTCATGCTAAAGCAGGGGAGGAGGGAGCGGAGGCGCTGCCTTTTGCTGCTGGGGGGTGGCAGAGGTGGCTCCCGCTCCCATGGGGCTCCTTGTGGTTTTCGGAGGTCACAGAAATCCCGTGTGCATGGGATGTGCTCAGCACTGAGCTCGAGGGCGATGCTCTCCAGCGCAGCACCGCCATACAGTGAGGAAGCAGCTTGAGCACAGGGAGCAGCCGTGTTCCCAGCGACTCGGGCAAACAGGAGGCGAAGCAGCTTCGAGCGAGAGCTTTCTGTGTCGGCTTTTTTGTTTCTTTTTTTGCTTAAACATCAGCAAATTTAGCTTTTTTTCTTAGGAGCAGGGAGCTGGAGGAGGAGAGGAAAGCACTGAGTTCTGTTTCATGCTCTGGAGCTGTTTGGCATTGATGGCCCTGGAGTGGAAGGTGGCTTTGTGCAGCGGGGTGAGCAGGGATGTCACGGGGGTCCCACTGTTGCCAGCTAATCCCATCCTGTCCTGTCCCATCCCATCACACTCATCCCATACTCATCCCATCCCCATCCCATCCCACTCATCCCGTACTCATCTCATCCCCATCCCATCCCACTCATCCCATCCCCATCCCATCTCATTCCATCCAGCGCATCCCATCCCACTCATCCCATCCCCATCCCATCCAACTCATCCCATCCCATTCCATCCCACAGGACACGTCTCTACCCTGAGCATCTAGCGGGGCTGTGGGCTTCCTTCTGCATTCAGTCTTTGGAGCGCAGCCACGTCTGCTCCTATTAGCTGTGTTGCACTGTGCATCGTACGCTCACGCATCCCTTGCTCCGGGGTCCCAACCTCAGCGCTGCGCTTTTCCCTCCCAGCAGCATTACAGGCCTGAATTAAGCATTTAATCTGAAGCCCAATGGTACGAAAGGACAGGAGCGCCCGGGTGCTGTGCAGTCTCATTTGGAGCTTTGCAAGTGATGCTGTTGGAGGTGATGGAGCCTTTTTGACTTCTGGTTCTGCTGTGTTGTGTCATGGCAGTGCAGGACATGTGGGTCAGCACATGGGGGTCTGGGCTCTTCCAGCTGCCACCAGCTGCATTCCCATCCCCGAGCCATTGCTGTAGCCCTGGAAATAACACTGGGAACGTGGAGCATGTGGCTGGAAGTGTTTTGCGTGGGCAGCGGTAATTCCCGTGCCGTCAGCTTGCCGTGGCGTGGGCAGCCCAGGCAGCACCGGCAGCATCTTCCCATCACCAAATCGCGCATCGCTGCGTGCAGGGCCAGGCAGAGCCATCCTTGAGCTCACCCCCTGCCGCATTCAGCCCATCAGGGTGGCAGGGAAGATACATAGATATATCCATGCCCCGTGCCTCAGTTTCCCCACCCATAAAGAGGGGTCTCGCTTTGTGCTCTGCGCTCTCTCAGCCCTCGTCCTGCTGCGGTTCTGTGTCAGCTTTGAAATGATGATTTGATTTTCAGAGGAGGGCGCGGGGGGCACACCGTGTCTCCACTGTCCCCAAGCAGGGGGACGTGAGGTGTTCACAGAGGACATCACGTGCGTGTGTGCGGTGATCCCAGCACAGAGGCGCTGCCTGAGCCCAAGGGGCAGCTTTGCGAGCGCTGGAAAAACACCAAAACGAAGAGGGGAGGGCAGAAATGTTCGGAGAGCAGAGATTTGTGGAGAGATGGAGTGAGGTGGTGAAACCCACAAGAGCATTTGGAGCGCGATGATGGGAGCTGCCGCCTCACCAGCCGCGGTAGGGACATCAGTGGGGTGACTTTGATGGGAGGATGTTGTCAAAGTGTTCGTGTGCCATTTACCTTCAGTGAAGGCTGATCCTGGGGCTGCTGGCAGCAGTAGCGTTTTGCAGAGTTGTCAGAGGGATGGAGTGCATGGGGGGATTTGGGATCAGGGAGGTGGGGCTGGGAGTGCAGTCCAGGGACACAGGGAGGAGGCACAGGAGCAGCACTTGGCTGTCAGCAGTGGGATCTGGGTGATCGTCAGCCGTAGCATGTGCCGGTTCCTCCTGTTTTGGAGCCCTTTGCTTTATGCTGTGTTGCTTTGGGTGCAGTAGCTCTCCCCATGGTGGTGGGTTTCCATTCCTACTCCTTCCCACGCAGTGCTGCCTTCCCCTGGAGTTTTTCATGCCGCTGTGAGTTTGGCTGTGCTGTGCCCACCAGCCCCATCCCACCGTGCCCTGCCCTCAGCGTCCCCAAACGCAGACACACCAGGACCCAAACAGCTCTCCCATGGGCTAGGGGTGCAGAAGGAGCACTTTGCATTCTATGGTTTTGCTTTTTCTGTTGTTTTAAGTCGCATCTCTGCTCTTTTACTTAAGCCTGAGCAGCTCGGACGTGTAGTGCCGGAGCTCCTCGTTCAGCTCCCGACGCGTCAGCCAAAATAGCAGCGGCCGCATTCCGCCGGGGAGAGGGACAAGTGTTGCTGAGAATTAAAATGACAGATCCCAGTGTCACAGTCTCGGAGGGTTTTGTGCTTTATTAAGCAACAGTGAGTTCATGGGAAAGGACTTTCACCCGGAGCGCTGGTTGTGTCGATAAGAAAAGCAAACTGGGGGCTATCTTTAGGTCCAGCCGTGTGACATGGGGTGGCGAGACGGGCATCCTCGTAGCCCCGCAGCATCCTCCAACCCCTCTGCGTCCTCATCCCAGGGGCTGAGCAAGTGCTGTCGCTTGCAGCCAGCCATGCATAGCATGGAAACGTCTCCAAAAGGAGGAAATCCCACTGCTTCCGTG
This sequence comes from Numida meleagris, assembly GCF_002078875.1. Lineage (NCBI taxonomy): Eukaryota > Metazoa > Chordata > Aves > Galliformes > Numididae > Numida > Numida meleagris. The sequence goes on from NC_034435.1 coordinate 1,867,425, forward strand.
GCAGGATGCTGGGAACCTTGGGCAGTAGCAGAGGGGCTGTGGGCGATGTGACCCCACTGCACGGCTCCGGTGGTGCTGGTGGTGCTCCAGTCTCTGCCCGGTGGTCCGGCGTGCGGTTCCCTCCCAGGTTTGGTTTTCCCTCAGATGTTGTTTTAATAGATCGCTGCCCTAGGGTCTCCCTCTGCCTGCCACCCCCTCCTATTAAAAATTCATCCTTCTGCCAGATACTGTTGCTAGAGGGAGAGGGGGAGAAGTAAAGGAGGAGGGTGAATATTTAATAGGAAGAACATTTGGAAAAATTCTGCACATCTCCCCAGCTTTCCGACCACCTCTGAGCCGCTTTGCTCCAGCACAGAGCATTGCCCCTAATGACTGCAGCTCATTGCTTCCCACTTCCCAAGCCCAAGTCCTGGAGCATGACCCTGGTAATTGAACGCTAATTAAGGAGGGAAAACAAGCAGCACCCTGCATTTGCAATCCGCAGAAGTAACATAAATGAGATCTAAATGGTGACCTTTTTACTGAAGCAGGGGTGTTAACCAAGCATGACAAATGGAAGGGAACAAGAAAAAAAGACAGAACAGTGCTGCATTTGCTAATCCCAGCTCCTCCATGCACAGCTGTGGTGGGGACATCACTGTGTGGGGCTCTGCAACGGCTGGAAACTCAGTCCCCAGGTTGTTTGCTGCTGCAGTCACAAATGCAAAAGGAGTTTGCCTTCAAGTTCTTGCTGGGTTGTAGGATTGGACTCGATGGTTCTTATGGGTCCCTTTCAGCTTGTGTTATTCGGTGTCCTCGTGTCCTTCCCATCACCACTGACTGTGCGCCCCAGGAGTGATGCTGTGCACCTGCTGCTGATTTGGGTGTGCAGAGCAGAGCTTTCCCCCCTTCCCAGGGATGGTTTTCCAAACAGTCCCCTTTCCTTTTTGCAGAACACTCCTCTTTTTCCAGGCACATCACTAAGACAAATGCGCTGATGCCTCCAAACGAACCCGCATCCCCCATTGCCCCCGCTTTGGGTCGGTGCTGTTGTGCATTTCTCCAGAAGGAAAGGTCAGCCCACAGCCTGGCCAGCTGGGAGCCCTGACATTAATTACACTAATGAGGAAAAAGGCTCCGGCTCGCTGCTCTTTGCTCCCAGCTGCAGTGCCATGGGGGCAGAGGGGCCAGGGCTGGATTTTGGGGTTCGTGCAGCACTCTGAATGCTCTGAGTGCGCTGCATGCCGGTTTTGCTGCAGGTTTGCTGGTTGCAGGCTCTGCATGGGAGCAGTGAGCACCAGGGTGGTGGTGATGAGGGGCTGTGGGACCCAGCTGCGTGCTGGTGGGACCTGTTTCACAGGGATTAAAATGCAGACACACACACACACACACACAAAAAAAAAAAAAAAAACCTGAAGTAACCTGAACCGGAGGTTGCTAAGTGACGTAAGAGTAACCAAAAATGAATGCTGAGAGCATCGGTTGAGACCCTAATCACTCGGATGTGTGGGAGCAGCAAGCTCTGTAAGGAAGGCAGGGGGTTAAGGCCATTGCTTTTTCCTAAAATGAGCATTGGGGCTGCATCCACAGCGTGGTATGGTGTGGCTGCATGCATGGAGGGTGCATGGGTGCAGGCAGGACCGTGCCATGCCATGCACTTTGCAAGGAGAGCAGAGGTTGGGGAGGGTTTGGTTGCCACTGGCTTTGCTGCACTTTGGTTCTAGCAGGATTGGAATACAGGGGGCATGCCCAACGTGCAGGACTTTGCATTAGGGTTTGCAGCAAGCTGAGCTGCCCTGTTGCTGTGCTTGACCTCAGCACAGCAGTGCCTCACACTTTGCAGCTTCCCTCACAATTATCGCATTACTTGGGCATTGCAGGAGCCCCACCTGCTCTGCAGCAGCGTGGAGCAGAAGCAGATCACTGCACATGCTGCCCTGTGTGTTTGCAAGTCATGGGTTGGATGCCATGGCACCCAGGATCTGCACCCCTATGTGCACCCCATGTGCACCCCTGCTCCAGCAGCACAGCTCTGCTTGCCAGGGCAGGGGGATCCTTGCTGTTATTGCTGCTATTGCTAACAGGGGGATTTTTTAGCGCCGCTCCTTTCCCCTTCACTGCTCTGCACGTGTGCAAAGCCCAAGTGTCATCTTGTGCACATGCATCGGTGCTGCCGGCTGCAAAAGGGAAGCACTGGGGAGGGGGAGGGAAGCTGCTGAGAGTGGCACTGCAATCAATGGGGCAGCGATGGGTTCTCCTGGAGTGGTGTTTGGTTTTCTGATTTTCAGGGGTTCTGCCCATCAATGAGCAGTTAGGGTCAGGGTTAAGGGTAGGGGTTGGGGTTTTAGGGTTATGGTTAGGGTTAGGATTTTAGGATTAGGGGCTAGGCTTAAGCTTAGGGCTTTGGTGTTAGGATTAGAGTTAGTTTTAGGGTTAGAGTTAGCGTTAGGGTGGCTCACAGGGAGCTGCAGGGCACAGCCACTGTCCTGGCCTCAGCTCCAGTGATCTGTGAGCCAAAAGGGGCTGTGTTTCCTCTACAAGGGATTTCTTAAATCCCCTCTTGCTTAGTTACTGGCATATTAAACTTGACCTTCTCTGAGGTCAGTGCCCTGCGCAAGGCACAGGGCTTGGAATGCTTCGCCCTGAGGGGCAGAGACCCAGACAAGGGTCACAGGTTTGGATGCCCACCTGTTTGTCAGGGGTTCCTATGTGATTACATGCATATGTATAACGAGGGGAGGTGCAACAACCGGCTCATACGCTGGGGTGGAGCAAGGCTGTATCTGCTTCCCCTCTCCGCGATGTGACTGCGCTTTGGCCTTCGGGGGAATCTGTTTGGGGTGCTGGGCTCTGCAGGAGGGGATTCACGCTCTTCTCCCTGTGCTGTTTTACCCAGAGGAGCGGGCTCTGGCCGTGCCGCACGCTTCACCATGTAAACCTGCCCGGCCTCGCAGATGCCAGCTGTCAGCACAGCCCTGGACCTGCAGAACGGTGAGCACAGGGGGTCTGCCTACGGGGGTTCAGCTCTGGGTGCTCCTCGTGGCGTTGGTTCCTCAGCACTGAGCGCTTGGTGCTGCTGCGTCGAGGTTTGTTCCATGGAATGGCTGAGAAATCTCTGCCCGTTGCCCCAAACAGGGAGCTCAGGGTTTTGGGAGCCTCTTTGGGGCTGCAGATGGGAACGGCGATGCTTGCCTGCTCCCACAGCCACAGCTGATGCCCTGAAGCTGCCGATCTGGGGACCAATGCCAGCATCTCGTGCTCCAAATGTCCCCATTCTCTGCAGCTCCCGGCCCGGAGGAGCCATCAGGGCAGCACAGCAGGAGCCCCTGGGCTGCTCTGCTCCTGGGTGCAGGGCTGCATCCTCCAGAAATGCAAATTTGTACCGCTTCCTTCCCAGGTGCATCCGTCCACCCACCCAGCTGCCCAGAGCAGCATGTATTTGGGAACTGCTCTCCATAGGGCTGAGACAATGTCCCCTGTCCCCTATCAGCCTCCCCTTATTAAAGCAAAGCTGGTTGGGTCTAGGTTGCAGTATACACCCCTCCCTGGCAGGATGTGGGTATGCATTGCAATGTCAAGTGTTATTTCCCCCCCGTAATGGCATTTTACTTTCTTCGCTCACTGCTCCCATGATCATCATTGGGACGGCGATAGCATTTCAAACGCAGCAGCTGTAGACATGTCTTAAAAAAGGCATCCAGCCCCGGCCTGATGCTGAGAGGAGCTGAAAGGCAGGCGGACTGCAGTGCCCTGCAGGGACCTCTGCCCCGAGCAGGTTTTTCTGGGAGGTCGGGGGCTATGGATCGGCAGCTGCTGCCCCTCTGCGCCCGCTGACTTGTTTTCCTGTGGAGAGCAGAGCGGTCCTGACGGGCTCAGGCTGTTTTCCACCCATGGCTGCCTCACCGCCCTGTCTTCAGAGCAGACATCTGTCTGTCCGGCTGCCCCGTCAGTCTGCTCCTCCTGCCCACAAATCCATCTGTCTGCTCAAATCAGAGCTTTGGCAATGATGTGGTGCCCGTGGGGGGCAGCCGGCCCTGTATATCCCTGCCCTGGACCCGCAGCACCCCAAGGATCCTATGCCAGGATCCATCCCTCAGGTGCAGATCTGGGGGGGCTCCTGTGCCCCTGGAGCATCCTTGTTGTCTGCATTTTGTGCAGCACCTCGCATGCCTGGGGGGTACCACCAGGTGAGGAATGTGGAGGTTTCACCAACCCAACGATCCCAGCTGGGAGCTTGAGCTTTAACACACGGCCCCATCCAGCTGCGTGGAAGCACTGGACCAAACTGGGGCGTTGCTGGGGCAGCAGCAGTAAAATCTTCAGCACCCAAAGCCTGCACCCAACCGGGGTGAGTGTGGGGGCTCCTCATGCCCCCGAGCAGCATCATTAATCAGCTCTCTGAAAGGTGGATAATTACAGCGTATGCTGTTCTGAAATGGTTATTAATCATCCTGCTCCTGCACTTCATTTATCACAGAGCTGCCTGGCTCGGTTTGAAGGCGCAGGGTCCCCTCCCCGGGTGGCTGTGACGAGGTGGCACAGTGGTGGTCTGGGTGCTTGGGTGCTGCTTAGGGTGACGGGTCTGCAGGAGGTGGGTGGCAGCGGGAGGTGGTTCCTGTCACCGTCCCCAGCACAGCCTGGGGATCCTGTGCTTGGAGATGCAGCAAGCCCCACTCCGAGCAACTCCAGCTGCGTGTGCTGTGCCAGCTGTGGTGAGCAGGAGGTAAAGTTTTGGGGAAATAACCACAGAAAGCCGCAGGGATGCAGGCTGTCAGGCTGCCTTTGCCTCCCAGCCCTTCACCTGAGATGCTACCAGCCTCCTGCAAATTAAAACTTCTCCTTGCACAGCAGAAACTCTCTGGGCATCCCCCAATGGTAACTGAGGGGCACTGCCTGGGCCCCCGCTGCCACCCCCCCCCACCCAGCCTTGGAGAGCAATGAAGATGCTCACGGAATACCAACCACCCGCACCCGCCGCAGTGACCTTTTGGAAACGTTCTACTTTGTGGTCGTATCGAAATGTCTTCTCTCCGGAGAGCATCTTGCGGAGATAGAGATTCAGACGTGATGTCTATCAAGACGAAGAGCAGATTGCGGCCAATCTGTGGCTGCCTGCGCGGTGTCGCCTGGGCCACGTGCTCGACAATCATAAGGTTGTCTCTAAAAATAAGCGGTGCCTTCTTTGGGGGCTGTCTCCTTGGCGTTGGGAATCCTTCATTCCGGGGCCTCGCAGCCGTTGCGAGGGATGGGGGTTTCCACGTGGTGGTGAGCGGAGCCTGGAAACGAAGTGACCCAGAAAATCTGTTGGGATGCACAGAGACGGGAGCGCTGGATTCTCAGCCAGACCCTGATGGGATTAGGAATTACTCCATTCGGTAATTCTCCATTGGCTCTGCTGATGGATTTTCTTCCTTTCTGCACCCAGCTCTCCCCGTTTCAGATGGATTGTTCTCGTGCTCACGTTGCTAATTGCCTGATGGCCAGAGGCTCGTCAGGGCAGTGCGGGGAGGCTGCTGACCTCCCGTCACCCCAGTTCTCTGTGTCTCAGCTCTCATCTCACCTCTTGCACTCCTGGCATCAGCCGTGCTGATTCTGCACCCCAGATCGGACAGAGGAGCTGAGTGGACCAGGAGCCTGCAACCAGCAGGTGCCTTTCCCAAGCCGTCGGTGCCGGCCCTGCTTAGTATCTTGGTCATCTGGAGAAGGGGACTGAGTGCACCCTCAGATGACACCAAGTGGGGAGAGAGTGTTGATCTGCCTGAGGGGAGAATCGATCCCTACAGAGGGTTGCTGGGCTGCGGCCAACGGGATGAGCTTCAATGAGACCAAGTGCTGAGTCCCAAGAACCCCATGCAGTGCTGCAAGCGTGGGGCCAAGAGGCCGAGAGCTGCACGGGGAGAGATGCGAGTTGGCAGCTGCGAGTGCTGCTGGGTGGAGGGCTGGGACTCCCCCGGGTGCTGCTGAAGCACAGTCCAAGGGGGGAGATGGTGCACCTGGCTTTGAGAAACCTCCTCTGAGGGCAGCCCCAGTGGGACCATTCTGCGAGCAGATGCAAGAATAAAACAAGACGTTGCTTCGGCTGAAGTAGTTGTACTTGCGTGTTGTCAAAGCAAGGGAGCCTAGAAATGTCAAGCCTGGCTTGTTTTCTGGTCTTTATTCAGAAAAGAACAAACTTGGGAGCTGAGGAGCCACCTCTGCACAGCTCTGCCCCACTGCCTGGCTGTTCCATCATTGCTCCATTGCTGCTCCATTGCTGCTCCGTGGCCGTGCTGCAGTGTGGGCTGCCCTGGCTCTGCTCCCCAGTCCGGTGAGCAGTGGGTGTGTTATTTTTAAAAACAAATTAAACGCAACAAGCAGCTTCTATCTAGGCCTTCGAGTCGAGTCTTAATTGGCCTCGCTCCCCAGAGGCCAGGCAAGCCCCGGAGATGGTGGTGATACGGCAGTAATGAGCTATTAATAATCCATAGTGACTTCTCCTGCAGGTTGTCTCTGGGTGCATCCTTCCCAGGTCGGGAAGAGGAGGAGCAAAGCCACATGGACCAAAAGGATGAAGTCAAAGTGTGAGCACACGGCCAGCTCCTTGTGGATCCCAAAAACCATAGGAATGCATGGCTGGGAAGTGGGGAAAGCAGTGGGGTCTGCGATCCCACCCCACATAGAGCCCTGCTTAGCATCACCCAGCCCCATGCTAATGCCCTGTGGAGGATGGTGATGCTTTCCCTCCTGGCTCAGAGAGACAGGGAAGCGTGGAAAAATTAAGACATGTAAAAAGAAGTCTTTAAAAGATAATCTCCTGCGGCTCGTAAATTGCACCGAGCAATGGGTTTACTGCCGGAGAATTGCTCGGTTTGTATAATAGGATCAGGGCTGGAAATTATCCACAGAGATGGCATCCTTCCCTGCACTGTGGGCACAAAGAGGGTTGGGATCCTCCCTGTGCACCTCGAGGCTGGATCCTGTAGCATTCCAGAAGAATCCCACTGCACTCCGTCCAAGCAGCCCTGCTGTTTAATTAGGTTAATGACAGCACTTGGTTCGGGAAAGGTGGTTGATGAGCTTTGCAGCAGCACTGGGATGCGCATCTCTGGCAGATTTGGAGCAAAGGAAGGAAAAGAGAGTGGGGAAGGGGAAAGCAGCAAAAAGGCAAATAGGCAACAAGGTGCTAATCCCTCCAAAAGGAGGGCAGCAGCAGCTGAGTCGTGGCAGCAGTAATCCGTAATCTGCCAAGACTGAGCCCGCAGCCTCCCCTAGCCCCTCTATTGAGGGTGGGGATGGGAGGACTGGCTCCTGCATGAAGCTCCGTGTGTCCTCCATCCTATGGGATCCTGGTCGAAGGGCCGTGGATGGGCAGGATTTGTGCCATCAGGTGAGACTCATCCACAGCCACCGCAGGGAGCAAGGAGGACGTGGTGTCTGTCCCACCTTTGCTCTATGCCCATGTTTGCAGGAGACATGGTCCCCAGGCCACAAGAAGAGGTCGGTGGTGTTTCCTACAGGGTGGGAACCTTCTCAGGGCCATGGACCATGGTTTGGGGTCCTCCAAAGGAGGAGTTCTCCAGCTGTAGCTCACAGACCGGTGATCTCAATAGAATTTGCTGCTAACACATCTCTCTTTCCTTTCCAGGTGTATGGGAGAATGGTAGAGAGCCCGTAAGACCATGCTCTACACCATGACATGTTGGCTCCCGGTCCTGGTCCTCCACCTTGTCCTCCTGAGCCCGCTGCGGGTGGCAGCCTGCCCTGCCCGCTGCGAGTGTGCCCCGCAGATCAAGTCGGTGGTGTGTCACCGCAAGCGGCTCACCGCCATCCCCGAGGGCATCCCCACCGAGACCAAGATCCTGGAGCTCAACAAGAACCGCATCCGCTGCCTGAACCCAGGGGACCTCTCTCCGTACCCCTTGCTGGAGGAGCTGGACTTCAGCGAGAACATCATCACCAACGTGGAGCCGGGCGCCTTCAGCAACCTGTTCAACCTGCAGACCCTGCGGCTGCGGGGGAACCAGCTCAAGCTTATCCCCCCAGGGGTCTTCACCAAGCTGACCAACCTCACCCTCCTGGACATCAGCGAGAACAAACTCGTCATCCTTCTGGACTACATGTTCCAGGACCTGCGGAACCTGAAGAGCCTGGAGGTGGGTGATAACGACTTGGTGTACATCTCCCAACGTGCTTTCTCGGGGCTGCTCGGCCTGGAGCAGCTGACCATCGAGAAGTGCAACCTGACCTCCATCTCGGCCGAGTCACTCTCCTACCTCCAGAACCTCGAGGTGCTGCGGCTCCGGCACCTCAGCATCTCTGCGCTGGAGGAGCAGAACTTCAAGAAGCTCTACAACCTCCTGCAGCTGGAGATCGACAACTGGCCGCTGCTGGAAGACATCTCCCCCACCAGCTTCCAGGGCCTGAACCTCACCTCGCTCTCCATCACCTACACCAACATCACAGCCGTGCCCACCGCTGCCTTGAGGAACCTGGTATACCTCCGCTACCTGAACCTGTCCTACAACCCCATTAGCACTGTGCTGAAGGGCTCCTTTAAAGACCTCATCCGGCTCCAGGAGCTGCATATCGTGGGCGCTCTCTTGGTGTCCGTGGAGCCGCAGGCCTTCACCGGTCTGAGACAAATCCGGCTGCTCAACCTCTCCAGCAACTTTCTCTCCACACTGGAGGAGAGCACCTTCCACTCTGTCAACACACTGGAGACGCTGCGGGTGGACAGGAACCCCTTGGCCTGCGACTGCCGCCTCCTCTGGATCCTACAGCGACGGAAGACGCTCAACTTTGATGGCCAACAGCCCATGTGTTCCACACCGCCCGAAATCCAAGGGAACGCTCTGCGTGACTTCCCTGACTCCGTGCTCTTCGAGTACTTCACCTGCCAGAAGCCCAAGATCAGGGATCGGAAGCTGCAGCACGTGACAGCCCGCGAAGGGCAATCCGTGTCCTTCCTGTGCCGGGCAGACGGGGAGCCGGAGCCCTCCATCGTCTGGGTGTCCCCTCAGCACCGCATGATCACCACGCGCAGCACAGGACGAGCAATTGTGCTGCCGGGGGGCACCCTGGAGATCCGCTTTGCCCAAGTGCAGGACAGCGGCACCTACATCTGCATTGCCAGCAACGCGGGGGGCAACGATACCTATTTTGCCACTCTGACAGTCAAGGGACACCCAACCGACGGCTCCTCCTACGCCAACCGGACTTTGTACCTCAATGAGTTCAACGACACCTACCACAACGACACGCAGGTCTTCTTGAAGTTCACTCTGGATCTCAAGACCATCCTGGTGTCCACGGCCATGGGCTGCATCACCTTCCTCGGCGTGGTCCTCTTCTGCTTCCTGCTCCTCTTCGTTTGGAGCCGGGGCCGAGGGCAGCACAAGAACAATTTTTCCGTGGAGTACTCCTTCAGGAAGGTGGACGGACCCACCACCACCACAGGCCAAGGAGGAGCCAGGAAGTTCAACATGAAGATGATCTGATCATCTCCAAAGGAAAACCATTGGCTGCGGCCCGGCCCCAGGCACGACTGTGGCACAATGGGGCCGGGGGGCACAGGGGCATCAGCGATGTCCTGGGGCATTAACAGGGCCAGCACCATGGTCAGGGACCGAGGGCAGTTGGACTAGAAGATCTTGGAGGTCTTTTCCGACCTTGATGATTCTGTGGTTGGATGACCCAGCTGGCCCCAGCCCCGCGGTGACCCCACAAGTGGCCCAGGGGCCATCCCAGCTCCCGATGTAGCTGAAGTTTCTGCTACCAACTATGCATTTCTCAATGAGATCAGCAGCGTTTCGGCCTGGGAAACAAACAAACAAACAACCCTGTTTCCTTCCCCCCCTCCCTTTTCCCTTTTTATGGTTTTTTTGTTGTTTTTAAGAGACTTAAGAAAACTTTCTCGGTGTCGTTTATGGTTGTTCTCTTCTTTTTTTCTTTTTTTTTCCTCCGACACTTTCTTAAAATGAATTTCCAAAAGAAAAGTCTTCCAGTGCAACACAGGACCGGGGAGCAGCACTGGGGTATCCCAAACCACTCCCTCTGGGCACAGCCGGACCCCGAGGCACAGCCACGCTATGGGACCTTCACCTGGGTGACTCCAGCACAGGGCAGCTCAACCGTGCGGGCTGGGGGTGCTACTGCACAAGCAATAATGATCCACACCTGCAGAGGTCGGTGCTGGGGCGTGAGCAGAAAGAAGTGGAAAAATGAGGCAACAGGCATTAAAATTTGGAGGAGCAGCCCTGCAGTGAGGCTGTAGCCGGGGTTGGGGTTGACCTGTTGACAGCTGCAGGGTGGTGGGGTTGTTCTCCTATGAGTGCAAAAAGCAGCTTTGGGTGAATGCAGGGCATTTTCTTCAGCTTGCAAATTGAAGGCTGCAGGACAGAAGGAGCTGGTTCATTCTACATGGGGAAGGCAAAAAGAAAAAAAAGACAGGAGAGAAGAAAAAAAAGGATCTGGAGCTGAGGAACCGATGGGAAAAGCAACCCCAGAGAGAAAGTCCTGGATGCTGCTGCTGCAGCTGAAAGGGGCAGGAAGGTCCTGGCTGTGTGTGCGCACATGTGTGTGCATGTGCAGAGCGTGGGTGCATGCACAGCACCCATGCAGGTTCCTCCACTGCTCATTTCCCCACTTCCCATTGCAGCCATGCTCCAGCAGCTCCTGTTCACCATTGGGAGCCCCCATGGAGGACAACAGGGCAGTGACGCACTGGCTCCCACCGTGCTGGGGATGGCACGGTCAGTCTGAGTGCTCCAGTCCCACTTCTTCCTCTCACCCTTTTCCGCACTCTTCTCATCCTCAGATCCCACATCCCTCCGTGGTGCGGACTCACTGCCAGGGGGACAGTCCCCAGCGTCATGATCCTTGTCCTGTTGGCTCTTCCGCCTCTGCTTGGCCTCGGGTTGTAATTTTGGGCTGAGAAAAGGAGCAGTGGAGAGGACAGCCTGGGTGGGAGGTGGGCACAGAGGGGCCATCCCCCTCCCCATTCCTGTGGGCACATCCCACGGGGTGTCCCTTCTCCCTGGGGACATGCCCAAGATCCCAACTCCTGCTGGAGTTATGGAATCCCCTAGCCTCTGGGGCTGTGTTTTGGACACAAAGCCCCCCAGGCTGCTCCTACACCTTTCCCTGACCGTGTTTTGGGGGTGCGGGGGGGGACACCCATCTCACCCTGTCATCCTTCCATGGGTCCCATCGCATGCCGGGTGCCCCCGTGCTCCGCGCACTGTGCATGCCGCCTCGTGTTGGGGTCCCCCCCGTGTCACCCCGCTCGGTGTCGGGGTTGATTTTTACCTGGGAGGGGGGGGAGGAGGAGTCGGGCACAAATCCTTGCAGCCGGGAACCTCCTGCCATGTGCAAAGGAAGGTTTGGGCGGTGCAGACCTGCGCAGTTTTATATGTGATGAGCATGTGAAATATATATTTTTGGGAGGGGAAGGAAAAAAAAAAAAAAAGACTACACAAAATCAGGATTTTTGTGATTTGTTTGGGGTTTTTGGTGGGTTTGGGTTTTTTTTGTTTTGGGTTTTTTTTTGCCTTTTCTTCCCCATGTGCCTCGAGTACAGGACAGCCTCTCGTGCACCGTGCACAGCATCCATGCCATGGCCTGCAGCACGGCAAAAGGGCTCAGGCAACACCTGGAGCTCGACCTGAGGCAAACACGGAGCCCAGGGCATCGGGGTGGGATTGCCATGCAGCAGGTGAGGGCCCCAGTGGGGTCAGGAGTGGGGGATTTGGGCTTTGTCACCGAGCACCACTGCCAACCCTGTGAACCCCATAATAAACAATGCTAAAACAACTTTCAGAGGGGACCGAAGTGCATATTAATAACTAATAAATGATTAACGCGCATGTGTTAACAAGCTGCCACTGCTATTAATCTGTTATTAATTATTAAGGGAGTGTTTGTAAGTGTGTCCTGAAGCTGACAGGTGCAAAGCCTTGCAGCCACCCTCCTGCTTGCATGGAGCTGGGGGTGGAGGGGTTAAAGGGATTCACACACAGCAGGGTGTGCACACACACAAGCACGTTTTCTCCATCCTCAGTGCCCCCACAGCTCCCCTCCCTTTGCTGCACCATCTCGGGCTCAGCTTGCTGCCCCAGACACTGGAACTATCAGCATATCATGGCAGTGTAATTTTTAAGGTTTTGTTTTGGCCAGACCCTTCCAACGAGGCTGGAATCCAGGCACTGGGGGTCTGTGTGCAGCTCGTGGGGGGAAACTGAGGCATGGGTGGGCGCTGCGGTGGGGCCAAGGGGCTGAAGCACTGGAGGACTGGGGGAATTTCCACTTCTAGGGAGAATGGGGTTACCTTTGACAGGGGCCCCTTCCCTGTCCCACTTGCCTCAGGAGACAACCTGGCACTACACAAGGCTCTCTCCAAGCTGCCATCACTGTCCCCATGAGGCACTTGGATGTCCCCAGTGTCCCTTGCCCAGGAGGTTGGGGACCACCCGGCTTAGTGTCCCCAGCAGTGGGACACAAAGGGGCTGCCAAGCATCCTGAAACACAGCATCGCCCTGCTCCCGGGCTTGTGCCAGCTCACAATCCTGGATTCCCCAGTGTGGGACTGGGACGGGCACTGCGGGTGGTGAAGCAAAGCAATGCCTCCATCTGCTGGAGGAAAGTGCTCTGGGTGGCACCCTTCCCCCCCAGCCCCCATCCCACACCCCAAAACCATGTACCCCGTGGGAATTCGAGGATGCTCCTGGGATGCATTCAGCACAGTGATAGCCCCGGTTGGAAACTGTCCCTTGGCTCCGCAGCTGGCCAGGGCAGGAGCATAAAACTGGGGCTTTTTTTCTCATTTTCTGCAAGGAAAAATTTAAAAAAAAAAAAAAAAGCATATCCCCAGAGAGTGTGGCAGCTTTGGGGTTGGGTTTGTCCCCACAAATGCCAATGGGGACAAGTGTGGGATCTGCATTAGCTCTGGGTGCAACGGGACTGGTGCAACCAAGCAACTGGATCTGAGTGCAGACCGAGGAAAGCAGAGCTGTGGAGAATGCACTAAGAACAATGACCAAGAAAATGCTGAAAAATAAAGGTAATTAGGGAAAAAAGAAGAAGAAGAAAAAGAAAAAAAGAAAAAAAAAAGGCAATTTTCCAGCAGGTGCATTTAAAGATCTTATCCCCCGCCGGGATGAGAAACCAATTTCCTTATAAATTAGAAAGACTTCAGCTAAGTGGAAGTTCCCTGCCTCAGCCCCATAGATCCCCCACTGCAGGGTGTGGGTGAGTGATTTTGCTTTTGTTTCCGTAATCCTGGTGAGCATCTCCCTGCTTTCCCAGTGGGAATTAGTTTGGAGGATGTCACAGCTCCAACCTCCAAATTTTTGCCCGTTGTAGGGCTCCTCTGGGCTCCTTGCCTCCACAGGGGCACATTCACATCATTCATATTTTTTCTTCCTAATGACCCCCACTTTATTCTGAATGTAACTTTACTCATGAGGGAGAAGCACTGATGCTCCTAGCGGATCTACTGCAGTTTCAAGCAGTTTGTTGTACAGTCATTAACAGCACTGACTTACGGAGAGGAGGGAAAGGCACTGACCCCCACTGCCAAACATCACCAATAAGCCCAGGATCCCACTGAATCTTAAATGCTTTCCTTTCCTTTTCCTTCCCTTTCCCTTTTGTTTTTCCTTCCCTTCCCTTTCCCCTTCCACTTCCCTTCCTTTCCCTTCCCTTTCCTTTCTGTTCCCTTTCCAATTATTTCCCTTTCCTTTCTCCTTTCTCCTTTCTCCTTTCTCCTTTCTCCTTTCTCCTTTCTCCTTTCTCCTTTCTCCTTTCTCCTTTCTCCTTTCCTTCCCTTTCCCTTTCGTTTTTCCTTCCTTTCCC
>NC_034435.1:1881725-1892984 GCF_002078875.1 Numida meleagris
TTCTTTTTTCCCTTCCCCTTCCCCTTTCCCTTCCCTTTTTCTAACACAAAAGTTGTTACCTTTCCTCTGTGCACACCCACATCTCCTGCTCACCCTGCAGCCTCGAGGTTCCCGGGTGAAATTCCAGAGATTTCCCTACAGCTGGGCCACGATTCAGCCCAAATCTCATTTTTCAGAGCGTTAACAGAGCCACTTTGTCCTGGGGACAAGGGGGTGGGAAGCGATTTCCTGATGTGCAACGGCTGCAGGAAACCCCAGCCGAAAAGAAAAAAAAAAAACGGAAGAAAAGAAGAACTCCATCTCACTGATACATCTAACGTCGTGTCACAGAGCAGGGAATTGAGTGTGGGTTCGGAAGGATTTCCAGCAGCATCCCCGCTGCCACCCACCCAGCACCCGGAAGGAGGAGTGCGAAGCGTGCGCGAGCAGCAGGGGTGAAGCAAACCCATTGCGACAACCTGCAGCGGTCGGTGCTCACTGCGGAGTGCAATCGGTGCTCCCGGAGCACCCCGGGGTGACGCGGGGAGCAACGCCGAGCCTGGGGCTTCCTTTAAGCTCGCGTTGACGTTGGTGAATGTGTTTTGAAAGCACATCTTCCTGCAAGCAGAGGCCATGGCCAGCGCGGGGGGAGCCCAGGATGGGGTTTGGGGGCGTTCGCTGAGCCCAGGGAGACCCCAGCAGTGCCGGGAGATGGGAACGGAGCCCAGCAGACCCCCACCGCTGCCAGGGAAAGCTTGGAGGTAACGACCTGCTCTGCAAACATCTCCCCCTAAATGCACTTCCTGGCTGCACTCGCTTAGAATGCTCCAGCCCAAAGTGTTGCACCGCAGTGAGACCTGCGGGTGCAGCAGGGCAATATCGCCCAGATCCCTGGGGGGAGGGAGGCAAATCTGGGCCGAAGCGTGATGATGCTGGAAGCAGAAAAGGGTGGGTTTCAAGAAAGCCAGTGTTGTTTCAGTACCTCTTGCAGCAGCAGGGTCGGAGGTGGAGGTTTACACCGAGCCCAGCCAGAACAGGGAAGTGCAGCCCCATGGGTGGCCCCTTCCCGATGCTCCCCATCCTTGCTCAGTGTTTGTGTGCTCCCCTCCCTTTGCACAGATCTCTGGATCCCCTGGACCCCATCCCTGCTTGGGCTGGGAGGGGGATTTTCCTGCTCTCACTCCATACACCTCCCCCATCCATCATCCACCTCATGGCCACCAACCAGGGACCAGCAGGGCAGACCTGAGATGCACCTCATCCTTCTGCAAACACACACTAGCACACACGAAGACCCCAGCAGCTCCCACCACCAGCGCAGGGGCTGCAGTCACAGGGAGCCCAAACTTCCTGCTTTTCACCCCAAAATCACACAGACATGGCCTCCCTGCCCATCGCTTCCCTTTTTTCTTTATTCTCCGGAGCTGGCAGCGGAAGCCCCTGGGGGAGGCCATGCACTGACTCCCAGCTTTGTGCAGGGCCATGGCACGCGCGCGCTGTGCCAGCCTGGATCTGGGGGGCTCCATGGCGAACACCCCCGTGTTGGACACCCTGGAGGAGCATCCACCCAGGACCCCCGCCTCAGCCCTTATCTACAGCAATGTCGGTGAGTGACAGCCTGGCACCCAGCCGGGGGGTGGGGGGTCAGCACTGGGCTTTGTGGTGTCTTCAGAGGGAGTAATGTGGGGTGAATAATTCCTCTCTCCTCAGGAGAGCTGCGTGCCCACCTCGTCCCCACCAAGGCCAGCAGAGGGGACGGAGCCAGGAGAACCCCCCCACAGCTCAGCCATGACCCCCTGCCTCCCCCCTTGCCCCAAAAGCAGCTGCAGCGAGCAGAGTCCCTCCCGGAGCAGGGCACATGGCAGCCCTACCGGCAAGACGCCGCACCACGGCTAGGCAGCCCTTGGCCTCAACCCAAGGATGTGGCACCCAGAAAGCCCCTGACCAAGTCTCAGAGCCTGGGGGAGGCCCAGGGGGTGGCCCTGAGGCCCAGTCTGGAGGATCTGACATTTGGGACAGGGGACGCGGTGCTGGGCCCGATCCTGCAGGGTCTGGAGGACAGGGCAGGGCTGTGTGAGGCCATGGTGGGCTGCCATGCTGCTGGCCTGGCTCGGCTGTGTGCCCGCACCATGGAGGGGCTGATGGGGTCCTGGGGGGGGCTGGAGGCCAAGCTGGCGGGGCAGGGCTGGGCCGCACTCAGTGTGCTGCAGCCGGAGCCGTGCTGCCAGAGTGGGGACGCCTGGTATTACCGAGTGGGGTTCACCTTTAAGCAGGAACAGCTGGAGCTTGCAGCCAAGGTACGGGGGGAATTGGGGTGGGGGGTTTGGGGCGGTGGGAGGGGGCTTTAGGCAGTGGGAGCTCTGGGTGGGTGAGCGGGATGGCAGGCATTAGGGCGGTTCCTCTTCGGCGCCCACTTCTTCATTTGCAAAACAAGCTCGCGCTGCTGCTGAAGGCACTCGCAAATCCCAGGGAGCAAAGGTCCAAGGTCCAAGGATGACACTGCTGGGGAAGGTGCACAAAGGCCTTGAGGGGTGAGCAGACACGGAGCAGGGCTGGGTGCCCTGGTAGTGCAGGGTGAGAAGCAGCACAGCAGCTTTGCTGCTCGGCTGGGGCTGACCCCTTCTTTACATCCTGCTTCTACATAGAATCACAGAGCGGTTTGAGTTGGAAGGGACCCTGAAAGGCCAGCATCTGGTCCCACCCCCTGCACTGAACAGGGGCACCCATGGCTCCATTAGGTGCTCAGAGCCCCGTCCCTTGACCTTGGGTGTCTGCAGGGACGGCGCATCCACCACCTCTCTGGATGCCATGTGCCAGTGCCTCACCACCATTATTGTAAAAAGCTTCTTATCATGGAATCATAGAATGGCTTGGGTTGGAAGGGAACTCAAGGATCATCACGCTCCAATCACCCTGCCGCAGGCAGAGCTGCCAATTCTTCCTTATATCCAATCTGATTTCTTGCTCCAAGCTGTTTCAGTGTGCACTGAAGGGTGCAAGGGTGCATGGGTAGGAGCTGCACTCTGGCCTGGCTCAGGACAGGCTCTGTCCCAGCACATCTGCCCCTGCCCCGTCTCTCCTTGCAGGTCCTCAAGCCAGGCTGCTGCACCACAGCGATGCAGAGCTCCCTCGGAGCACACTGCAGCATCCAGCGCATCATCAGCCGCTTCACCGACCGCCTCCCAGGGGAGCTGGTGCTCCCAGGTCACCCCAGCAAGCAGGGACTGTCCCCAGGCTGCCCCGCCACCCCCCGTGTCCTGCAGGTCCTCCTTTCCCCCGATGTGCCCTACCAGACCCTGGCAGAGTTTGTGGAGAGCTCCCGTGCACTGCACCGCAGCAGCCCCGGGCACTACGAGCGCCTGGCGTGCCTGCTCCTCCTGCAGCTGTGCACGGGGCTGGAGCACCTCAGGGTGCAGAATGTCGGGCAGGGTGACATCTGCCCTGAGAATCTGTTGCTGATGCAGTGCCCGTGTCCCCCCGGGAGCCAGCAGGATAAGGAGGGGTCCGTGGGGCTGTCCCTTCCAAGGTTGCTCATCAGCAACTTCTTCAAGGTGAAAGACAAAACCAGACCTTACTCCACCAGCCAAGAGTGGGACTGGACCAAGGGGTCTGCTGCTCCCCCCACGCCGATGGCAGATGAGCTAAACGTAGGCATGCTGATCTATAAGATCTTGCATGTGGATATCTCTCTGGAAAACGCTTTGGACCTGAGAAGCAACCAGCTCCCTGCAATCCCCTCCCTGTCCATCTACTCCACGGGACTCAAGCATTTGGCCACACTGCTTCTCCACCGTGATCCCTGCAAGAGGGTCTCCATCAAGGAAGCCAGGCACATCCTGCAGGTCCTGCTCTGGGGGCCTCGCCAGGAGCTCTTCGCCAAGAGCAGAAAGACTCTGGCCCTGCTGCAGAGCTGGCTGGAGATGAAGAGGGCACTGCTGCTGGTGAAGCTGGCCGAGAAGGCGGGCGGGGGGAGCCCTGGCCTCGAGGAGTGGCTGTGCTGCCAGTACTTTGTGGAAGCCACTGAGCACATGCTTTACCAGGTCACCCAGACTCTCTACAGGCCATAAAGACCAACCTGCCCAGAAGGCTCCCCAAAGCCAAGAGCCCACAGAGGCTCCAGCTCTCGCCTCCCCAACCAAAGCTGATCCTGGCTGGGAAAACTCGTTTCCAAATCTGGAAACAGCTCTCACACAGCACATGAACGGACCTAAGCAAGCAAGGACCGAACTGTCAGTGCAGTACCTTGGCTGCCACGATGCAGATGCGTTTTTGCATCTTCAGCTGATTTTTGTTCAGTGCTTTGAGCCCAGGTTATTGGAGCATCTCAGCAAAGACGGCTGGCTGGAAGGCACAGGACGAAGCACCAGCTCAGCAGCTCATTATCCCGAGTAAGGTGAATGGAGCTCAGGCTTTTCCCAAAAAAAAAGCCTCCTCCTGCATGGCTGCTGTCACTGTTTTAAATAACAATAAGAAGTCATACATTATTGCTCACCATAAGACGCACTTATGGGAGGAGAAACGCAATACATCATACAGCCACGTCCTTTTTAGGAACAGCTTGTGGCAGAGTCACAAATAGAAATGACATCTCGGAGGAGGAAATAAAGCAGCCACGCAGCTTCAATAAAACCCTGAGCTGAGCCTCTTAAATGCTGCTCCTTTCTGTGCTTTCTTACAGTGCTATGCACCCTGGGGATCTAACGTGGGAGGATCACGAAGCTGAAGTTCGCTGCTCCGCGGCGATGAGCTGGGGCTGCACAGAGCACTTGGGTGGGTTTGTGGCTGCAGGGGAGATGGGAGACGCCTGCAGGCCCGTCTGTAAGAGACCCGCTGCTCAGGGTCTATCAGGAGCCAGCAACCAGCACGTGGGTGCACTGCACAGCGCTCCCTCAAGGTGCATGGGATGCGGCGAAGTCCGCGTGAGAAAGGCAGAAACTTGAGCCCTGCACGATCCTCCCAAAGGCCCGGCTGCGGCACACGGGGTGGCAGAGAGGGATTGGCACGTCGGGGCCACCAGCCCATTGCACAGCACCTCCTCCCCTCGAGCACAGCTTGCTGGGAAGCGCTGCTCGCTCGTGAGCAAGATGCTTCCATCTGACTCATGCGGTGACTCAGCCAAGCGTGGTGCTGTAAAGAGCCCCATAACCACACCTGTCCCGGGGCGTGCGAGGGGACACGTCCCAAGGACACATCACACACACACAGTCACTGCTCAGCACAGCGTCTCGGTCCCCGGCCCGGTGAGCAGCGCGGAGGGCAGGGTGTCATGCAAGGCCCTGCTTGGGTAGCTGGTATAATTATTAAGTAATTATTAATCTGCTCACAGCTATCACCTGACAGCAGCAGAGCAGTTGCTGCAGGCTGTGTACACAGTGAGAAAAATGCTCCCAGTCAGTGGGTTCCTATCTCCTGCCCTGTCCCCTCGGTGTGTGCTGCTTCCCCAGGGCACTGCTTCCTTCCAGCCTGGCCCAGCAGAAGCGTGCTCCATCCCCATCTGTTCTCATGGCCGTGAGCTCCCAGCCCCTGGGCAGGCTCTGCTTTGCATCCTGCAGTGTTTGGGCTGCAGCAGGGCCGTACCCAGCTGAGATCACAGCCCTTTTCTGTGAATGTCCCTGCCCTGAGTATCTCTCAAAGCAAAGCAGCATGGGAGGGTGAGACCAAGGGTGGCCAGGTCCCGTGGATCAGAGATGGGAAGAAATGGAGACAAACAAGCTCTCTGTCCAAATGTTACCCAAGCACAGCCTATTCACAAAGCCATCGTCCCACAGTCAGAGCCTTTGGGTCAGAACCATGCAGGAGGCATTGTCCTGCATCCCTGCTTCTGCTCCTGTAGTATCATGCATGGCTACAAGATGGCAGTAAGAGCCCTGGCAGCACAGCAGCACAACCTGCTTGGGCATCTCATCATGAAAATATAAAGAAAAACAAATTGCTCTGCGTGCCTACTCCAGCCCCTGGTATCCCACAGCCAGGCTGGCTGGATCCTGGGCTGCTGCCACTTGTGTCCCCAGTTCTGTTTTCCACCCAACCATCACCATCAGTGAACCTCTCCCCCTTCTGCTGTGCAGCTCAGAGTACCCACAGTCAGCACAGCCTGTAGGGAACCACAGCCTCAGAGCAGAGCTTGGGCTCTGTGCTTGCACATCCCTGCAGAAAGCAGGCAGCAGCAAGGCTGCCGCAGCACATCAGAGGAAAACAAATTCCTCTAGAGAATCCTCTTAGGAATTTCAGGCCTTTGCCAGCTTGTTGAGGAAAAGCAGAAACATCCTCTCCCTCTCCATTCCATCACCCCCACCCCTCCCCGCTTTGCTGTTGGCAAGTTCACAGCTTTCCAAAAAAACAACACAGGAAGAGCACGATTACAAGGCTGCAAGCACTTAGCAGGAGAGCAGGGGGAGGGAGGGAGAGCTGCTGCTGCGCTGGGTCCACCAGGACACA
Organism: Numida meleagris; assembly: GCF_002078875.1. NCBI lineage: Eukaryota > Metazoa > Chordata > Aves > Galliformes > Numididae > Numida > Numida meleagris. The sequence continues at coordinate 1,888,143 of NC_034435.1, forward strand.
TGGAACACACACGGTAGGTGGGAAGGGTCAAGATGTTAGCAAAAGGTTTGTGTAAGCACCCAAAGCCCATTAAACAGACCATAAGAACACTCACCCTTAGCAACACTGCTAATTTAACAGGCTCTCCAGGAAGACAGTGCCAGAACCACAGTGCCAGAACCTTCGTTCACTTTGTGCTGCAGCAAGAAGTTACCACTGCAGGACCTGCTCTCTGCTGCTGCTTTGAGAGCAGAGGTGGAAGGAGGGCAAGTTTGATGTACCCCACACAATCCCTGGATTGCTTAGCCCAGCACAGCAGCCCCCCAAGACCCATCTATACATCCCAACACGTGTGTTTGTAAGGCCAAGTGCTGCAGGGACATGAGGCCAGGGGTAGAACACTCGCTGTAATGATGTGCTTGGCATTACACTGACCCACAGCATGAACAAGGGGAAGTTCCAAACCTGGTAAGATAACCTTGCACCCAACACACAAGCCATCCCCATGATTCACTGCTACATGGCTTTACAGATGGTCTGATAGGATCAGATGGTACAAAACAAGCCCACAAAGCTGCAGATGTAAGCACTAAAAAAATGTGAAATATGTTTTCAAGCACAGCCCCTCTGGAGACTTACCTCTGTAGCTGACAGCTTCAATGCCAGCACTGGTAATTCTAGCAACGTGCAAACACTTTTTCCCCCTCCTGTTGAGTACTGCAGACATTAAACAGCTGAGGCTCTACAAACATGCACTGCTCAATTCCAGACCCTTTTCCCAGTGTGTCTCACCGCATTTGCTGCTCCTGTTCCAGAGGCTGCCTGGACTCAGTCACAGTAGCTATGTGAGTGCCACAAGCCTTCCTAGATCATGATTGCATTGGATCATCCTGCACATGAGCACAGGACTCCACTGCTCCCACTAACACAGCCTCCAGAGCCTACAAGTGCCCATCTGATCCTCCAAGATACCTGAACCCCGTGGCATGTGAGAGCTGCGCTTCTCAGCATTTCACTTGTGACTTTCTAATCAGCACATGCCCTAAGTATCCTATGAAACATTGATAGAGCAGGGATCCGGGGATCACAATTACCAGTGGAACGGATAACCTGCTAATTATTTCAATAAAAGCAGGCTTTGCCAGGACTGCAAGTCCTGACAGATCATCACCTTGAGTTCCAGTTGAGCAACCAGTGACCCAAGCCTTTCCCTACCTGAAACAGTTGGGACAGTTCCAGAGCCACCTCTTCAGAGTGCAAGTCTTAAACAGCTTCAACCAGCAATAAAAAGTAAAATATAAATTTTTATTTAGAATTAAAGCAAATACTTCAGTATCACAAACACAATATTAAAACTTCAAGAAATATACTGCTAATTTGGAGGGAGCATTTATTTGCACAACCACAACATGCGCACAAATCCAGAAAAAAGATGTGGAGTCTGAAATTTTCAACATCTCACCACCAGAGCAGTTGGTCACAACGTTTCATACAAAGTTACATATACTGTAATAGATGTTGACAAAATTTCTACAGAATCATCTTTATAGACAACAAGAAAGCTCTAAGAGGCAAACATTGCAATCTATTCTTCTTCTGATGAGTCTCTCTCAAACGTGTAGGCCATGAAGCAAGCATCTGGTCTCTTGGGGACAAGGGGATGCCCTGGTCTCACAATCTCAAAGCCCAAAAAGCTGAAAGTACGGAGCAATGCAGCTAGAAAAAAAAACAGAAGACACTTCATCACGTGATTCCCTAGCAGAAGTATCCACCAAAACCAACTTCAAATATTGCATCAGCCTTTCTAACACTGGGTTAACACCTACCTCTATCATCTCTGTTCTTGTGGAAACAAATGAACACGTGATCAACTTGAAGCTGTTCTTCAGCAAACTCCAGAAGAACTGCAAAACTGTGAGACAAACACAAGGTGTTGAGTGCACACAGGCAAGCACTTCCCTCAGACGTACACAGCGAGGCTCTGTGAAACCATCCTCACGCATTGTAAGCAGAAGTGAAAGGCATGGGCTGAAGACTGACAACAAGAGGAAACACCAAGCACCAGGTTTAAACTTGTGGCACAAACCTAAGTCCTGATTGCACAAAATTTCTGAAGGGAGAACTGCAGAGACTCAGAACGAGACTTATTTTCAGTGGGCAAAAGCAGCCACTGCTACCAGGAGCTCAGTTTGACACCACAGATCTTTCAGCTGGTTCTGGCTGACAGAACAAGTAGAGGGAGACCTCAAACCAGGATCAAGTGATGATCTCTTACAAGAGTCTGCCACCAAGCACCATTAACAGACTTCAAATTTCAGAAAAATGGAAGAGAGCACTACGGTGTTACAGACCCTCAACACAAAGTATACTGAAGTTGCATTTTATTCCACCCACCTGTCCTTGCTCCCTTCAGGCAGAGCACCACTGGGTATTTCAATATAGAGGTTGTTGTTGTTCAGCACTGCTCTCCAACTAATGTGTTTGGCATCTGTAAGCCTTGACTGGACATTCAGAATTCTTGTCCTGTTATTAGATGTTAGTTCTTCTGTCACATTCAGCCGATTATCCTGCAGAATTAATATGTGTAACATTACTTCCAGTTCATTTTGGAGGTGGGTCACGTTCCATGAAAAGGCTTAAGACAAAAGAGCCTTCCCACCTACTACAGAGAGATGCTTAACGTTACTCATACTCACCGAATAAAATAAATTAGCTGAAAGATTGTGATCCCTCTGACTATTCCCTCGCCCACCTGGGATCTTCAGGGGTGGGTGAGGGACATCAGGAGCACCACCGAGGCCCCGGACCCAGGTTACTACAGCAATTGAAGGGAACCCTGGAACTAGAAAAGGATCACAGTCAGAGGCAAACAAGTGTTAGAGTCATGAAAATTCTAGGTTCTATAGGGATTAGATGGCAGGTTTTTTTAAATAAACCTAGATCAAGGGAACTCCTCCCACTGCAACCTAGTCGAGTCGCAAGACAAAGGAACGTCACCTACAGCCCAGAGCCACAAGCACCAGAAAGCTATTACTGGAGTATTTGGATGGAAATACCATCTTGGGAGCGAAAATCCTCCCAGCTTAGAGCAAGATGTGTCTCCCTATCAAGGCAGCTGTGTATTTGCTGTATGTTTGACCCAATCTTAAGAAAGGAACCATTTTACTATCATGTACGTGATGGCATAGACCCCATTTTCTTCCCCATCTTGATCTCCTAAGAGATCATGAACACAGTGGCTCAGCAAGCCAGGGATCATTTTCCCTTATGATACTCAGCCTTAATTAAATTAGAATTTTGCATCAGTGCTTTTGGCTTGAGATCTTAAAATACATGAAATCGCGTTATGTGTGAGATCGTCTCAAATGCTTTTAGCACGCAAAGCTCGGACAGCAAACTCTCTGGTTTCGATGCACAGAGATCAAATCCGAATATCTGAAAAACAGAAGAGCCTTCCTGACTTTCAGAGCAATTTTACATCACTCAGCCACACGCCGGGACTTCGGGTGAAGAGCGTTGTCCTGAGACACGAGCATTTCTTGTACGCACGCCGAGTTTCATCCCATCCATTAGGTTGCTTTACTGCGAGCAAGCCTTTACTGTACAAACAGCAAAAGCTGTGCCTGGCCCCTCCCTCTGCACCATCCCTCACCCTGCAGGCTCACTCTCGAGTTGCGTCATCTCAGCAGATGCAGCAATCGAGGCCCTTAGGGAAATTTTCACAATCGTCCTGTCTGTGAGTGCCAGCAGCCATTTGCAAATCAGAATAAACATGTACAAAATAATCCACCATTTTGCACAGTTCACACGAGTTTAATTTTTTTTTTTTTTTTTAACGAGCCTGACATCGGTGATGAATAATGCGTATTAGAAAGGCAATGAATGGCCATAGAGGTCAAATATTATATGCTGGGAGCATTAGTAAGCGCAGCAGCTATAAAGTTATTAAGCTAAAGACAATAATTTGCTCTATCTCAATTAAATAATGGTTCAAATCCACTATTTTAGGATCTCTGGAACAGTTTTAATACCAGCGTTACTTATTTCTGAATCACTGTAGATCTCGGTATCCCTCATCAGCCTTACAAATAAGCCCTTAAATAGACCCGTGCAGCGCTAATCCTTCACGATTTCACCTTTCACCCAACGAAAGGCAGCATCTAACAAAGGCTGTTTACACTTTGCAGCTCGGAACGTGTTTTAGTGATGCTTGGGTGCTCCTACGCCCGCTGAAGAACAACAATCACCTTTATGAAGTATAAAAACGGCTTCTGGTGACGCCCTGAAGCTGCTCTCTACCCCCGTGCCAGCTGCATCCATCCCTTTCTTTGCAGAGGGCTCCTAACCCTCCATCTCCTAACACCGCTCACCCCGATGCTGCTGTGTCCTTCTCAGCATCCGCTGGGATCATTTCATCCCCGCTCGAGTTTTAAACTAACAGCTCCCATAACGCTCCGCTTCAGGCTCAGCGCCCTCGATATTCGTTTTCCAGGATCCCTACGCTTACATCAAGGGATAACAGCTCCCAGTCCTTCCCCAAGCTCTGCCCAGCCGTGCTCCCAGCCCCGAGGGGCCCGGTGGCTTTGCCCTGCGGTGCCCCCCCCCACCGAGGGGTCCCACCCCCCCCTCCCCCCGCTCCGTGTGGGCCGCAAACGTGGCACAGGGCGCGGGGCGGCCCCGGGCCGCGTGTGGGGCGACGTTGCTGGGGGGTGTAACCGCGTTACACGGGCAGCTCTGCCTCAGACGTCCCAATAAATAATTCTTATTTTTCTGTGGATGTTTTTTTTTTTTTTTTTTTTTTTTTTTTTTTAAATTTTTTTTTTTTTTTTTTTTTTTTTTTCAAATTTCGCTTTCTCCCCCCCC
>NC_034435.1:1893057-1992771 GCF_002078875.1 Numida meleagris
CCCGCCACGGAGCACCCCTCCCCCCGGCCCCGGGTCGGGGGGGAAGAGGGCACCGGGCTCGGAGGACTCGGGGAGCGGCACCAAGGCGGGCCCTGAGGGAAGGGGAGGGGGCGGCGGTGCTCAGGCTGACGGAGGCCCCAGCCCCTCACCTGCTCTGTCCGGCACTGAGGCTCAGCACGGCGGGCATGATGGTGCTTTTATTCCCCTCTTTCTCTCTAGCGAAGCAGTGACTGTTGAGTATCCGCTGCAGGGAGGATTTCACCATCCGGCCGCTCTGGTCCGAACCCCGAAACCCTCCGCCGCCTCCCGCCGGCCGCTCTCCAGGCACTGCTACACAAAATGGCACCGCGGCCGCAGTGGGTCCTTATATACCCTCGGGAAGGCCACGCCCCCCCAACCATGGTAACGCCCCGTTGCGTTGGCCACGCCCCCAGACGGCAGAGAACTCCCTCGCAGGGGACGGCTCAACTGTCAATAATCAAGCCCTGCTTCCCATTGGCTGAAACGAGCGCAGAGGCGGAACAAGAAGCTCTTTCCCTATTGGTGAGCAGCGTGATGCGTTCAGAAAATCGACGAGACGGGGAGGAGGGGCGCAGCAGGCTCCGATTGGCTGCGCCCGCCGAGAGTGGGCGGGGCTCGGCTGGAAGCCTTCTGCACGGTGCCGCGAGCCCTCGCTTCCCTCAATTCCGCAGGTTCGAATCCTGTGTCCCCAACCGCGCCTCGCTGAGGTAAACTGCGGCGGGAGGGCGGGGCTTAGCGCATGCGCGAGGGGAAAGAGCGGGCGCGGCGGTCGCGAGCGCCCCTCGGCGCTGTGAGGGCGGGGGGCTGAGAGGAGCTCTGGTTCCATAAGTAAATAACTGCTCACCTCAGAGTAGGGCGAGGAGTTGCGAAAGGGTGGCTGAAATGGTTCGCTCCCTCCTTTTTTTTTTAATTATTATTTTTTGTATTTTTTTTTCTATGTCTGCATGTGGTCAGTGCTAGGGTATTAGGAAACAATTTTTCTCAGAGCAGTCACAAACACGGCCCCAAATCTTCCCCCATCCCCCCTTAGATTCCTTCAAATACCCCCAGATTTCTCCTTCCCATACACAGGTTCTCACATAAACCCCCAGATTCCAACATTAACAATTTATATACCCAAATCCCCCCCCTTAACACTTCCCATGCCTCCGTCACAATTTTGGGGTCACCCTAACCCCCCCTCAACCCTCCCTATGCTCAGATCCCCCCCAAAATTCTGCCCCTAACTCTTTACATACCCAAATCCCCTCCAACCCCTATTAACCCCTGATATACCCATCTCCCTCACCAATTTCCCTCTCATCTCCCTATATCCCCTTCAAATTCCCCCATATCCCCTTAATTTCAACCGAAATCCCTCCATTTTTCCCCCAGATCCTCCCATATTCCCCCATTAACCCTTCCCATGCCCATATGTGGGCAGGAACAGGCTGCCCAGGGGGTGGTGGGGTCATCAACCCTGGAGGTGTTCAGGGAACGGGGAGATGTGGCACTTGGGGACACAGTGGGTGGGCACAGAGGGGTGGGTTGGAGCTGAACGTGAGGATCTGCGAGGTCTCTTCCAACCTTCATGATTGCACAATTTACGAAAAATAAGTGTGTGACAATACTGCAGCCCAGATATCCTTGTCTCAGCCATTTCTGAATGTTTTAGACCATTGCACATAGGGTGACACCAGATCACACAAGTCACAGCACGTCCCAAGTGAAGGGTACTGCTGTCCTGTATGGAAAGAAGTACAAGTTTACGTGATGCTGAATTGAGTTTGTGATGAGGTATGCCTTGTAAATGAAATAGGATAAGGTGCTGGCTGAACCAAAGATAAACCACTAAAGACGCATTGTAATGTTTTACAAAAATATGGCTTTCTGCAGAAGTTTAGATGTCTGTGTTCCTTTCTTAGAGTCATAGAATCATAGACTCACAGAATTGTGAGGTTTCAGGTTGGAAAAGACCTTCAAGATCATCGAGTCCCACCACAACCTAACCATACTACCCGAACTCCAACAACCCACTGCTAAACCATGTCCCCGAGCACCACATCCAAACAGATTTTAAACACCTTCAGGGATGGTGACTCAACCACCTCTTTGGGGAGCCTGTTCCAGTGCTTCACAACCCTTTCTGTACAGAAGTTTTTCCTGATATCCAACCTAAACCTCCCCTCGCACAACTTGAGGCCATTTCCCCTTGTCCTGTCGCCTGTCACCACTGAGAAGAGACCAACCCCGCTCTCACTGCAATCACCTTTCAGGTATTTGAGATATTCTTCATTCCGCTCAGGTAATGACAAGCCTGCTTTATTCCCTTCAGGTACAGTAGCTGCATTTAAGTATTTCCATATTTTTTTACTGCGTCTCTTATATTTATTTGCTTTAAAATATTCCCATCCAAAAGCTCTGAGCACATGAGTATACCATTGATTGGTTCCACTTTGAACAAGAACCTAAATCCCCACCCTCCTTCTGTGCTCAGAAACTGCTTTGATTGACTGTGATGGAACAAAGTGTATTGCCAAAAGAAACCATTCTGTTTTCCTGCAGCTTAGATGACAAGCCTGGCCTGGTCAGCAGCCAGTGACTGCCCTCGGAGTCATGGTAAGTAAGAGGTACAAGAGAAAAAGGCTTTTCCTGCTGCAGGTAGCTGCACTTAGTCCCCAGAACACAGAATAACTGCAGTATGAGTGCTTTCATCGTGCTCTCTACACATTGATTTATGGACGGGAAGCTGATTGCCATTCAGTGTATTACCCAGAGACCATCTTGAAACAATAGGATAGCTGCAACTCAGGAAAATTGGGACCAAATGAAGCACATCAGAGAAGATTTGGCAATTCATGTTTTGTGTGTTGTTTTAGCAAGGCTTTCCTGAATGGAGGCGTGGATCTATTAGACTGCCTTAGCATTTTGTTTTAGGTTTCATTATTTCTTATAATGGCATTTATTATTTATGTACTAATCCAACTGTAATTCCTGATAATGGCACAATGTCAGAGGGCATCATCTTCGCAGCTGCTCCCTGCTTTATTGTGGCACTAGAAACAGCTTTGCTTGCTGGATACCTGTCATCTCAATGGGCCCTCATTCCGTTTTACAGCTGAGTGACCTGGATAACGCTGGTGTACAAAAAGCTCAATCAACCTGTTTTCTTTTTAAATATTGTATGAGATTAGTTCCAGCTGCAGTTTTGCTGAGATAGCCTGACTCTTCCAGTTTAGCAGTGACAATGATTCATACATCCTCACAGAGAAGGCTCTGACTCAGAATTTCAGGATTAGCAGCTGAGGCACTTTGAGATGTTGCCATCCCCAGCTGTTTTTTACCGCTGGTTTGCCATGATTACCCTCCTGTAGCAGAGCAGGCAGAATTAACTGCTCCAGCCACATTCCCATTTGGCATCTCTGGCCAAGCTCCTCTCATCCCTAGGTTATCTAATAACTGGGCAGTGAACCCAGCCAGCTGACGTGCAGGTGTCCACGACTGCTGGGGCATGGCAGCTTTCAACCCAGAGGCCAGATGGGTTCATCCCAAGTCCTGTGCAAGTGCCTCCTTATTCCGCTGGCTCTAAAAACCACATCTCCAGGACACATTTCAAAGGAGCAGAACAGTCCCAGGGCTGGAGGTACAGCAGGCAGCCTGGGGCAGTTGGTTTGCAGCAGTTCTGAACTGCTTGCTGAACTCATTGGAGGAGAGCACACAGTGAGTCCCAGTTCTGTGTCTTGCACAAACAGGTCATAGCAATTAGGCTGTAAAGTCACCTGGGAAAATACTTTGTACAATCTGAGTTACTAAATAACCAGACCTGTTAAAAGAGAAAGTACAAGAGGAGTGATGCCACTGAACTCCAGATGAGGAGTCTGAATTTGGGTAGTTTCAGGCTGAGGAAAACAAGAGATTTATTTTTTAGCAATTTATTTGCCTTTTTTTTTTTACCTCATTCAAGCATGTTTTTCAGTCTCTTTTACAAGAGAGATCTCAAATAATAGTCAGCATTCCCTGTTAATGATTCTTCACTTCTACTTTCTGAAAGAACTGGAAGCAGAGTTTGTGGCAGCACAGGAAGAAGTGAAGTCAAGGTCAAAGTTGGCAGCTGATAGAAACAGATGTTCAAGCAAGAAATGGATGAGTCCAGTTCCCAAATATCTTTCCTTTTCATTGTCTGTCTTCAGGTTTGCATGAGTTTGTGAGGAGATGACACAAAACTAGTGCACAGAAACAGAACCCAAAACACCCTTAGGACTCAACCATTAATCATTCTGTGTTGTTTTCTGATGGTGAGAGGAGCATACTGCACCCACATGCGTGTGCTAGAGTAGCAACAAAGCTCCAGTGGAGGCGAGTGGAAAAGATTGGTAATGGGCACGTAGCAGAAAACCCCATACATTTTCTGCTCATCTGCATCACGCTGTCATAGCTCCTCTTGGATGTGGGAGCAGGAGGTGTTTCTGACATTGAGCAGTGCTGTGGGAATTGATCCGCCTCTGATTTGCTGACTAGGGAAGTGCAACAGAAAGAAAAACACGAGCTCTCTTTTAAAGCGTATGCAGTTCATACATAGCATTACATATTTAGTATCTCCCCAAAAGCAGTAAAAAAAAATATATATATATTTTAGTAACTCTAGTATCCCAGAGTATAAAATCCAGTTGTTCTGGCTGCCCTCATTCTTTCCGTTCCAGCAATACATGCATTGCTCTTACAGCTTTAAGAGTTATCTAGAGATGCAGCCAAGCACCAAAACAGAACAAAATGTGATGCAGAGATGTCCATCGTGATGTGTTTTCACAGAAATCAGTGTGTGTGATGACTTCTCCACCCTATAAATTCAGCCTCTTTTTGTCCCAGGATAATTTAAACATTCGTCTTGGTCTGCTCTGTGTGGAGACAGAGTACAGCACAAGTTCATAAGGTTATGAGCACAAGTTTATCTCAATACTAATGGTGTTATTTCTAAACTTTGTAAGACCTAAGTCTTCTAAAGTGGGGCCACTAAATCTGTCCGTCTCCTCCTTAGTTCTGATTCATTGCCTACAGGTAACTCCCAGTTACCTAGTTCTAAATACTCCCTCACTAACTATGCTCTTTGGTGTGTTAGAATCTATTCTGATCTTTGTGGGCCATGTAATTAGAGCACTTTTTCTATCATTTTCATCAGCTTCCCTGCGAGAATGATGTGATTTGAAGGTCAGCTTTTCTGCAGACCCACTTGTGCTAGAAGAAATTCTGCGTGCCACTACGAAGTGAGGCTGGGATTCTTCAGCATTCGCCAGCACAGGGAGGAATTTATTTTCCAAGATCTCTGAAAGATATTAAGCAAGAAGAAAACAGTACATCAGGCCGACAAATGTCTGTACTTCCTACCAAAGAAACTCAGGAGCTCTTCATAACAAACGCTATGAAGAGGATTATAGATTGAATGCAGATGAGGTAAGGTGCTTAAAATGCTTTCAAATCTCATTATTTGTTTTAGGGGTGTAAACTAATATAACGTTGGTAGTGATGAGCTGTCTTCTCTAAGTCAGCAGGATCAGACTTAGAAGCACGGCGGTTCAGTTTCTTTATAAAAACAATACGTATTATTATAAAAATAATGCAGAGGGGAGCAGCTTGCAGAGAGAGTGGGACTTGTGGCAGTGAGCAGCAGCCAGGGACTCAGTGGCTGTCATGGACAGCACCTTACCATCGCAGGGAAAGAAGCTGCTCAAGCAGTTTGTCGTTGTGGCTCTGTAATTTCAGAATAATTGCTTGATTTTAGGATTGTTTTTTTTTCTCCGGGTGCTGCTGCCAATTATGAGCAAATGGTCATGAGGAATTTAGAGGTAGTTGCACAACAATAAAGTGCAAGACATTGCAACACCCTCCCTTCCACAATCCGTTTTCTGTTTCGTTTCCTTCGTTTACATTTCCAAATGTAGCTCGTAGGGTTTGCCCTCTCCATCCCTTCATTAACAAGAGGTGATAAAGTTCAAGTTCTTCCAAATTGCAGATCCACAGAGGGGAATCCTGAGACAGCAAGCCCCATCTGACCGCATGCAGCCTGCGTTTTGGGGTGGCATTCTGCTGTGAGCACTTTCTTTCTCCTCTGACCCCTTTGCTTGCTGGAGCTTTGCACACTGGATTTATTTGTGTAATTTTTGCTTAACTTCCCTTTTCTCTCGCAGAGCGGTTCTGGTGTTTCTTTCCAGGAAGGGCTGCTCTCACATCCTTCGTGTTGCAAGAGCTGGGCAGGATTGCTTATTTTCCATCGGCCTCTTGTTGTGCTTGGATCAGCCTTAGGGACCGGGAAGCTCATGGTGCATGCAGCTCGGCTTTGGTAACTGGTAATTTGGTTTGGAAATGTTATCAAAACAAACAGCAGGATGAGCGTTAAGACCTGTGCAGAATCTGCTCCGTCAGAAACGAGTTCAGAGTCAGTTCTGCCTGCCTAAACATTTCGCCCAACAGCTCATTAAAATGGAAATATTCAAAGGAGACTTTTCCCCCCCGATTAGATCGTTCCTTTGATAAGAGCATTAACGAGCATATTTTCCCATAAATAAAATGAACAAGCCTTGAGGGCAGGGAAGGTTGTTTCGCCTGCAATGAGTTATGTGCCACGCTCGTCCTTTTGCTGCTATGGGAATCACTTTGCCCCTTTGCTGCAGCTGGGAACAGCCTGAGAACGGCCTCAGAGCAGCAGAGCTGGCAACGTGGGCTGTCTTCCAGCTGTAGATGTCTGCTGCGTGTGGCTTTATTTCGGTTATAGCCCCAAAAGCTGCTCAGAGCAGTGCCGGCACCCAGCACAGCCCCTCGGTGACATTGATGACACGGAAGGGGACAGGCAGTGCTCCTGGCAGCCTGTTTGTTTGAGCTTCACGTGGCCTCGTGCTTTCTATCCGTGAGCTCCTGTGGCTGAACCAATATTGACTCAGGGCTGTGTGTACAGAGTTGGTCAGTGATTCCCCCAGAGCTGCAGCCAGCCGCTGGGCAGCTCAGCGGGATGCTCAGCAGCTCAGACTGGGGATGCTTAGCAGGTTGGGTTGGGGACAGTTGGTAAAAAATGAAAGATGCTCTGGAATTTCAGGCTGCTGAACCCTTACCAATGCAGGTGGAGCCCTACAGCTGTGTCATCGAGCCCCACGGTGTCCTCACACTTGGGGTTTGGAAGTCTGAAAATGATGGCAGCTCTATTATGCCAACAGAACTTTCCAGTTTTCCTACAGGTTTCCACTGATGGAGCTGCACATTAGGTACACATTAACTTGCACTGCCTCCTGCTTGTTAACGAGAGCTCCGGGACACGGTCCTTCCATCCACCAAAGTGCACTTCCATGCAGTGCTCCATGTGTGCTATAGCTCCCATAAGACTGGGGTGCTGGGAGATAAAGAGGTGCCATAAGGAAGGCAGGAAACCTTGACATGACCGTTCTAATTGGACTGGTCACCCAATTTATTTGATTTCCTGCTTACTGTGACTTTTACCATTTAGAAAACCAACTGCTCAGAAGTGCATGCAAGGAAAGGGAGCAGCTGTGGTTACAGAAAATAAACCATCTGTGCAAGGGGTATTTCCAAAATTTGCTCTTGGGGTGTTTTAGCTACTGAAGCTGTGGCTTCTGTCTGTCTCAGTGCTCTCTCGAGTCAGCTCCTCTGGCTAATTTGGGGCTGGTTGCAGGGAGTGTCCTAATACACTGCATGCAGCTTGCAGTGTGCCCTGCCCTCTGGTCCTGCTGTCACACAGCACTGGGTTTCTTAGTGTGCAGTTTCTTATTCCCTGTGGTGTTCCCAGCTGCAGCTGCTGCCTTGTGTCACTGGGTGGGGAAACTGAGGCAGGGAGGAAGGACAGTGCAGAGGCAAAGCTCCCCACCCTCAAATCCTACAGAAAATGCACTATTTAAGGCTAATTTTTTTTATTTTTTTTTCCTCTTGCTTTGGTTTTTTCAACTCAATTTCAACAGTCTATTGACCTCAGAGTACCTTTGGAATAAGCAAAATGTTTTCTTGAGCCTAAATTGTCTGTCCTTATCTGCCTCAAACCTCATTGATAATCCTCCTTGTTGCCTTTAAAAATATTCCGAGGAGATTACTCCTTGGCAGTGATGGCTGTGTTTAGTTCTCTTTTATATTGCACTCAGCTTTTCTTTCAATGGCTTCCTGATGTCTCGCTGCTTGGTATTGTTGGGTGGATGTACTGCGGTTTTAGGATTTGAAACGGGCTCAGAAATACTCTTCCCTGCGGTAACAGGATGCTTTTTCCCATGAAATGTTGCAGAGACAGCCACAAAATATTGATTTACTCAAAATGGTGTTTTTTTCATTTCAGTGCTCTCCTGGTGATGCAGATTGACATTGCCTCTGCCTGTGCTGCAGCTCAGGCTTTGTCCAGCAGCACCAGAGGGATGCAACGAGTGGGTGTTTGCATCACCACCCATTAAACTCTTTGAAATGTAACTACAAAGGAATCTACACCAAAACCATCAGCTCCAAGTGGCACATTGAGCTTGTTCACTTGGTTCAGACCCACTGGAGGACACACAGAGACTCTTTCTCCACAGCCCAAATGCTTCTCGTAGCAGCGCTGAGACCTTTTTTCCATGACCCCCAGGTATAACAGCTGTGGCCCATTTGCCTGGAGGAAGCTGTAAGATTAGGAAAAACAAGCTGTTCCTAATTTTCTTCCCAAATAAGCTGCTGCTGTTGCTCTCCAAGCTCCCTGCTCCTCATGATATTTTGCAAAGTTAACAATCTCAGGGCACACACCATCCAAGGGAAGGCAGCTTGTGTCCCCGCTTGGATTTTTTCATCTGGAAAGATGTTGAGAGCCCTCGGCGTGGCTTTGTGGGGACATGGAGCACTGAGGCTTCCCCGTGGTGCAGGGCAGAGGTGTAGGCACCTTCAAAGCCAAACCCAGAGCTGCCATCCCCACGTAGTCCTGGGGTCCTGCTCACCTTCTGGAAGTGCTTCCTTTTGCCTTGTTTTACTGATTATCGGGGAAGCATCCCAACCACCCTACACCTTTGCTGCATGCATCAACCCGTGACCACGTTAAGTGCCATCATCTCTTTCTTAGGCAAAACCCGGCTGTTTGTTTGCTGCCTGTTGCGACAGGAGGTGAAAAAGCACACACATGCACACAGAGCAAGGAGCCAAAAGCCTGGCTTGTGCACCTGGGAGGTTACAAGCATGATAATGGGGTTTTGGTGTTGTGTTGTATGAAAGAGCTGCTGCAACCTCAGCACTGGTTGCTGTGGTTTCTTTGGGTCTCAGCTTTGATGTTCAGCTGAAAGCCTTCTTCCGTGCTCTGGCAGAGGGCTGCAAACCAGCTCACGTCTGAGCCACTGGCTCTGCAGCATTGGGGTGGAAGGAGGTTGGCAAAGCCCCATTCTGCACCACAAAAATGTGGCTCGGAGGTCTCCCACCAGTCTGGGCCTGAGCCTGCCTAGTTCTCATGTGCCCATCTTTGATGAGGAACTTAGAAAATATTTTTTAGTGAAAACTGGTTGCTTTTCATCTTGCTTCGTGCTCAGGGCTGCGTGGACCCTGCAGCCCCCATGCTCGCTGTGGGCAGCTTTCCAGGCATGATGGGTGCAGGGAGCATTGCTTGGGGCAGAGCAGGAGCAAAGCATCAAGAGGGGCTCAGAAACAATGCTGTGCCTTGATGTGTAAGGGCAGGGAGCCTGCCAGCCCCAGCTCTGCTCCTGCTGTTCTGCAGGGCACGGAGGTGGATGCCAAAGGGCTGTGCTCTTATTTGGGCCGAGCTGTCGGCCACGGCTGTGTGCTCTGTGTAGGCTTGGCACTGGGCAGAGGACATCGGAGGGCTTGAAGGAGGTCTCCTCCCTCCTTGCATGGGGGCTTCGCTTTCAGGATGGGGACAATGCCAGGAGTGCGTTCCTGGGTCTGAAAGCAGTGGGGACAGAAGGGAGTCAGGGATCGTAGTGTCATGAAGGTTGAAAAAGAACTCTCTGATCCCCAAGCCCAACCCCAACACCATGCCCATTGACCATGTCCCTCAGTGCCACATCTCCGTGGTTCTGAACGCCTCCAGGGACGGTCAGCCCACCACTCCCTGGGCAGCCTGTGCCAATGCATCTCCACTCTTTGGAGAAGAAGTTTTTCCTTATACCCAACCTGACCCTCCCCTGGTGCAACTTGAGGCCATCCCCTCTCATCCTATCGCTGTTACCTGGAGCAGAGGCTGACCATGCCTCACCACAACCTCCTTTCAGGAGCTGTAGGGAGCAACGAGGTCTCCCCTGAGCCTCCTCTTCTCCAGACCCACTCCATTCCCTCAGCCTCTCCCCATAAGAACTGAGTAGGAATGGAGAAGAGAAGGATCATTGTGGAGCACCTCTGCTCCCCAGCCTCATGCTCCAGCATCGAATACCACGGCTCTCCCTTATAAGCATCCCCAGCATCCAGCTGGGGGGCCCCAACCCCAAACCAACGCATCACTTTGGCGCACCGGAGCTGCCCCAACCCTACTCCCCTCCTGCCCAGCACTGACTCAGACATCCCCTACGTGCCGTGCTGAGGGAACGTCTCCTCGCCGTCACCCCGCACCTCGCACCGCAGGGTGCAGCGAGGCCGGGCCGGTCTGTGCATGCACGTCGCCTTTGTCTGCTGCTGTGGAGGAGCAGAAAGTGCTGGAGGGAAACCTCTGAACAGCAAAAACCGTGCGGGGCTCCATTGTTCCCTGCATCCATGGAAAATTACCCCTGCTCACTCTTCCTTTTGCTTGAGCAGATCCAAACCACGCTTGGAGGAGGAGGGGAGTGTGTGTACGTGTGGGGTCAGAGCTGTTCCTTTTTTATTTTCTTGCCTCTAAATGATTTATTCCGAAAGGCTCTGGGCTTTGTGTCACTGGGAAAACACACAGTAAGCAGAAAGTGTTTGGGGAGCAACCACTTAAATGTCACGGGGGGAGGAAGAGGATGCAAGGAGCCCCCACACCCCAGCAATGCAGCCCCAGTCCCATCTGGCACGAGTTGTCTCTTTGCTGTTCTGTCTCTAAGCAGAAAGCATTTCTGCCCCGCACCGAGCCGCCCATTGGCTGCTGTTGCCTTTGGAGGAAGCTGCAGGCGTGCGCTGAGCAGCATCGCTGTGAGCATGCACAGAGCAGCGCTGCTGCAAGCGTGCACGGAGCAGCATCGCTCTGAGTCTTCACAGAGCAATATCCTTTCAATTGTGCAAAGAGCAGCACTCCTCCAGGGTACTCACAGGACACTATCACTGCAAACATGCACAGAGCAGCATCACTGCAAGCATGCATGGAGTAGCATCATTGCAAGCATGCATAGAGCAAAATCACTGCAAGCTGACTGCTCGAGGGCAGGCTGGGTGGGGCTTGGAGCAGCCTGGTTTAGTGGGAGATGTCTCTGCCCATGGTACTGGGTTGGAACTGGGTACCTCCAAGGTCCCTCCTAAGCCGAACCACGCCGTGGCCCTATGATGTTTCTATGATAAGTGTGCACAGAGCTCTGTTGCTGCAAGCTTTTCTCTGCTCAGCCAGGACAGAGGTGGGAGGATGGCTGGGTGTCAGCTGGTGCTTATCTGCAAGTGTTCTCCTGACAGAGGTGTTCCTGGCACCCACAGCCCTTTTTGCACCCAAGAGTCTTTGGTTGGGCTTTTTTTTTTTTGCATATATTTTTGCCTTTGCAATTGGCTTTCTTCTGCTTTGGAAGCTCCTTGTGCACAGAGGGAGCTGGGGTGACCTTTGTGTCGTGGGGTAGGTGGGCTGGGATGCAGACAGGTGTTTGGGTTTGGGGTGTCAGGGTGCCTGCAGGGTGCTTCTGGATTCAATGTGAACCACCCCATTTCTTTTCCTCCCTAGGACCTAAACTCAGATCTGTTGCAAAACCCATAGAGGGGCAGAGGGAAAGAGGGAACCTGGAGGCATCTCCCGGTACAGCCAAGGAGCCTTTCCTGCTGTCCCTCTCTATTTCTTCACCTTTTTCCCCTGAGACCTCAGGGGAAGCTGTTGCTGCCTTCTGTGCACTTCCCAGCCCTGGACAGGACAGCAGGGAGCGATATTTAAAGCAGCCGAACCCACGTAGCTGGGCAGTGACCTCCTCTCCCTTCTTGGCTCTGAATTCCTCGCATCCTTCTTTTCCCTGTAAAAGGAGAGCTGCTCTATTTAGGGACCGGGGAAGGTGCCTCCAGCAGCAAGTCTCAGCGCTGTTAGCTCCCCATTCCCTGCCAAGCTGACCCATATGGCGTAGGGAGCCCAGGGCTGGAGATGTGCAGCCCCCTGGTCAGTCTTTTGGCAAGCACTTGCTGCCTGCAGCCTTAGCTAGAGCCTTCCCCACAGGCCCAGCAGCCTCTCCCTTCTTGCTCTTGGAAATTATTGCACTCTGAAATCAAGAATCATGAAACTGAGGTCATGGGATCAGTTAGTTGCAGGAAGGCGAGAAGTGCCACGGCATTTTTTCCTTATGAAAAACACTGCAAAGTGAAAAAGGGCACAGAATGGGGCATGGACACAGTGAGACCCCCTGGGGGGACGTCCCCTGCGTCCCCCAGCGGGGTGCTGGGGGTACCAGAGTAACACTATCGCCGTCACTGGAGATGAATCAGGATTTATGGCCTTGTCACCAGCCATAAATTTGACATCTAGGGTTGGGACACACGTAATCGAAGCCAAGGAGGGATCTCACGGGTGGATAAAGGGGTGACCTTCATGCCAGGAGGCAGAGGGCAGGGAGCAGGACACAGGCTGGGTCTCCCCATTGGGTTTGCTGTCAGTCTCGTCTCATTTTATCTGTAAATCACCCTCCCTTGGCACAGCTGTTGAATCCCACGATGGACAAAGCTACGCCACATCTCCCGTTATGCCATTTTCTGTCCTGTTTGCATCCTGTAAATTAAGTCAGTGAGGAGCTTGGCATGGGATCTGGAAGTGTTTCACAGCAGGATCAGTCTCTCCCCTCTAATTAAACATTACAGGTTCCTCATGAATCACACCACATGCATCATGAAAAGCCTCCGTGGAGTAGTTTATGGGAAATCTGTTTTGATGTGCAGGCTTGGGCCCTGCTCCTTGCCCCGTGCACCCCCCCAGCCCTTTCTTTGCATTTCTATGTCTTTTTCTGGCATGAGTTGACCATTGCTGTTTCAAGATGTAGGTGCACGGGGGGATTTCTGCCAGCACGCACTGCTTTTTTCTATCAATATCTCTGCACCATTTGCAGCAATCCCCTAGGACGCCTTTTTGCTGCCCTAAGCCCTGCGCTGACATTTGCACAGCTGTACCCACAGTGCCTCTGAGCTCCCTGCACAGCACAAGCTCATTGACCACCTCCTGTTGCACATGGGCTACTAGGGAAGCCGTGCTTTTATTGTAAAGAAACAAAGCGTGGATGATTATGCTGTCACCCCATCTTCTTTCTGATAACCGTAGAATGGACTGACCAGGAGCAGCAGCACTGGATGGTAGGAGAGATGTCAGCAAGATGCTTGGGTGCAGGAAGGAGTGCAGGTGGGCAGGGCAGCAGAGCCCCAGGGCCGGGACACAGCAGGACTGTGCTGGTCCCAGTGCTGGGGAACAGGGAGAGACACATAGAGGTGGTGGGGATAGGGACAAGGAACCTCTGCTCTGTTCTTCTCACCGCTCTGCCTTGTTAGTCCTATTCATAGGATGCCATTCCATGCAGCACCTGGGATTTTAACCTTTATTCTTGGGAAAATATTCACTTCTTGGACCCGCCATGGTGCAGTTATTCACCCTTTCTCCTCCCCTCGTGACACGGAAAGAAATTCCCACACGGCAGCGCACTGCCCTGCAGCCGGAGCTGGGCTCTGCCCCACACCACAACCTGCCCCATCTTGTCCTTAATTCCCAGCCTGGCTGCGCTGCTCATCCACCTGCACGATGCTGTGCTGCCTTTGATTCCTCCCCGATGAGATCATCCACCTCTGAGCACAAAACACACCGAGCGGTGTAGTCCTGGCATGGGCTGCTTGGTTGGACTCCTTCCTTCTCTTGCTTATTCCTTACTTGGCCACCACATCTTCTGCTTCTTGTCCTGGTAAATGGAAAACAGTCCCGTGGTGGCAATGGAGCAGTTTGGGAGCATTTGGGGATGGCTGCTGCACGCATTAGTGAGAGCTGCTGCTCCGATCTCAGCAGTCCTGCAGCATCCAGCCATCAAGCACTGTGCAGGTGCGGAGGCAGAAGGGACCAGCAAGATGCTGGGAGTCATTGTCACCCAGATTCAGGGTGGTGTGGGGTTCATCAGGCTTTACACGGGGCTGAGGATGGGCATGGGGAGGTGCTCACCCCACTCTCTGCAGGAACACAGGTGATTAAAGGGTCCTGCCTTGTGCTTGTCTCTCTCTTGCTCTTAAAATCCCCAGATCTCAAGAATAAGCCATCATTAGAATCACAGAATCATTAAGGTTGGAAAAGACCTCTGAGACCATCCAGTCCAACTGCTCTCCTACCCCCAGTACTGCCCATCGCCTCCTCATGATGGACACCCAGCACGGGGCTCGGAGATGGGGACCGCTGCGCCCGGTGCTGCTGCACTGCTTCCTATGGAAATAAAACCCTCGCGATTTCGAGTGGCCGATTTGGGGCCTGACTCGGGGCTGGAGGAGGAAATTCCTTCAGGCTGTTGTTTGTGTTTCCCTAGAACAGGACAAAAAAAAACACAGCAAGAAGCCTCAGCTGGCTCTGCTTTCCCAGCGCACGATGGGGCCGGGAGGAGGGACAGAAGAGATGGAATCCTGGAGCTGTGGTGTGGACGTGCATCCCTGCAGGGCTCCCTTTGTGTTCCTGAGGCACCACTCGAGGGCAGCCACGCTTCAAACACAGCAGCTGCTCCCAGGGACCCTGTGGTTGAGATGGGCTCTGTGCATCCATCTCCTGCTGTGGGGAACCTCAAGGCCCTGCCCTGGCCAAAAGCCCGCTCCTGGCTGCTGTGCTGTGGGTTTTCTTCCTGAGATGGAGCCCAGCCTAAGCCCTCGCTAGCTGCACATGGGGTGCTGAGGTTGATTGGCTCCTCTGGGGTGAAAGGAGAAGGGTCTGTGGTCACTGCAAACCCTGCTAGAAGTGTCACTGTCTATACTGGGGAGAAAACAGCATAAAAGCCCTTCAACCTCAGCTGGAGGTGCTCATTCTGGTCCCTTCAGGCAGCCATGAGGGATGGAGCCTGCGGTTCCATGATCTTTAAGGCCCTTTCCAACACAACCATTCCATGGTTCCATGATCTTTAAGGTCCCTTCCAACCCAAACCATCCATGGTTCTACGATCACGGTCCTTTCTGATGCCAAAGAAAGTGGAAATCGAGCCTTTCCAGTCTTCTTCCACTATCACAGAGAAACAAAGAAAACTGCAGTGAGCAGGCAGGGGAGCACAGCCTGGTGTTTGAGATTTGCACATGGTTCCTGAATTCTGCTGTCTTTTAACTTGGAATTTCTTATCTAATAAAGGAGAAATGGGGAGCAGCTGGTTGCTCTTGCAATGAGCTCCCAGCCCCACCATCACTGCCTGGTGCTGTTCCTGGTTCCGTGGCAAGGGACGAGGTGTCCGGTGGGACCTGTCCCTGTCCCCAGGCAGCACCTCCAAGGACGGTTCATTTGGGATGTCATGTCCCAACACAGTTGCTTGCTCATGTTCTACCCAGAGCTACTGACGGCCGTAAGTCTTCAAAGAGAATAACGATTAGCCCTAAGCAGCACCGAGCTGTGAGAAAGCGTATAATGGGACAATTATCAAAAGCAACTGAGACTAAAAGTGGCATTTAATGGGATCCGGCACCTCCTATTCCCGCTGACCTGAATGCTGCTCCTTCTGCCAGGAAAAGGGAGTGAAAACCTCTGGGATTCGTAAGTCGGGGTATTTAGGTCACACGTGGATTAGGGTGTGATCAGACAGTGCAGAGCTGCTCTGGATCATATCGGGTCACCGGGAGCAGAGGGGCCTGTTTGGAACCAGCCATGGGCATCGGCTCATGCTAAGGATGCTCCATTTCTCAGCACATCCCTCCATGTCGGGAAGCATTACTCAATCCCACGGTAACACCTGGTGGCACGAAGCCACAGGAACATCCCGCTTCCAAAACGCTGCGGGCTTCCAATTAATGGCACCGAGACAAGGAGATTGCTCGCCTTGATTCATCTCAAATCATCGGTGATGAGAGATGTGTGATTTGACGGGGGAGGCACAGCTGGCAGACAGAAAACGTCGCTTCCTGTAACTTCCCAAGCGCTCCCTATTAACGACGGTGCCGATTTGTTTGCATCACCCCGTGGCTGTGTGAGGGGACCGTGCGGGGACGACGCTGGCTGCACTCACGGACCACGGGGTCCTTCAGTTCTGAGCACAGATTTAGCAGACAACATCAACTTTCCTTCAACCCAAGTCTGAAGATAACCGGGGGCCAACTCTTTGTCTTGGGAGCTGTCCTTTAAGCACAAGTTATTAAAGATGGGGAGAAAGGAGATTACGTCCCGCTGGGAAGATGAGCGAGCGTTGCCATAGAAGCATGGGGATGCTGCGGCACCCCTGGGACCTGGCTCTAGGGTGCCAACCAAAACCCCTTTTCTGAGCCTCAGGCCAAGGGAAAAGCTGGGATTTGGTGGGGAAGTCAAGGGATTAGGAAAGGTTTTGCCTCTGGGTATCTCCTTCCTCCGTCTGCCTGAGTTAGAGCCGAACACGTGGGGACGAAACCCCTCCTGGTCCCTTCCTGCAGCGGGAAACATGCTGAGAAGGTCCTGAAGGCGCAGGGGGGGCCCTGTCCCATGGTCCCACACTGGGACGAGGGGGAAGAAGTTTTGCTTGGGCTCTGCATGCATCCTGGGAGGGTGAGCTTGACATCAGGAGACGCAAGCAAGCTGACGGACCCACAAGCCCCACATGAAACACAGCTGGGAGCAGAAGGGATTTTTTATTCAGCCTGCTGAATATGCTTTCACTATGCCCCTATAAAGCAAGCGTGCCTCGCCAGCTAAGTGCCTGACCCTACTGGAGTGGGAATAAAACAGAAATATACCCTTGGCACGCGCCCACAGCCCTGGCGCGTTGGGGAGGGCTTTGTTTACGGCACAGCTCTCCTCCATCTGGGCTCGGCTTCGGCAGAAGGTTATTTATACCGCAGTCGGGTTCACTGCGTGCTCAGCCCTGCCTCTGCCAGAGCCGGGAAATCCCTGCCCTGGAAAGCAGACGGCTGCTCCCATCCGCTCCGTGGTCCTAAAGCAGGACCGTGGGCTGACGCCCGGTGGCCAAGAGTGCTCCCGGCATGTGGGAGGAGGATGCTGTGATCCTGCTTGGGGTATACAGGAGCTCCCCAGGCGGAGGATGAGGAGGGTGAGCCTTCATGCTGGGCACCGTGCAGGTTTCCTCCCTGTCCCAATGTGCGTAAAACCCCGTGAGCCCTCCAAGCTTGGGCAGGGGCCAGCCCATGGCATCCATCATCGCGGCGTCAGAGCAACGGAGCTGCGTCAAGCTGAAGTGATGTTAGGGGGAAAAAATGCTCTGTAAGTTGTTTTTAATGCTGGTAATAGGAAACAGACAGCTTGAATCTGGCTGCAGAGCCCCGGAGCTGTGTTTGGGATCGGCTCCTGCTGTCTGCGGCTCCGGAGGTGACGGTTCCTGGTTTGTCCCTCCTTCGGATCCTGCAATGGATGAAATATCAAACCTGTGCTGAAGGCAAATGTCAGTGCTGCAAAACGGCGTGCCATGGCTTCGGGCTCCCATCCCTGCAGCCTTCCAGGGTGGCATCCAAAGAGGTGTCCCCAAGGCAGGACACCAACACGTGCCACGTGGTCCCATCTCAATGGGGACACACTTGGGGGGGGGGGGGGGGAAGGTGCTCCTACCTGGGGCTGTCCCCACCAGCAGAGCTGCTTTTCCTTCCCAGCTGCCCAAAAAGGGGATACCCCATCCCCTTGCATCCCCACCACCAGGATGCTCTCAGGGAGCGGAGCCACAGCCCCAGGTTTGGGGTCAGCCCCGTGCCACGCTGCCTTTTCTGGGGGGGGCAGCTCTGGGCGCTGCAGCCCCCGGTGATTGGGTGCTATTTTGCTCAGCGCGGGAGCAGCTGTTGCTGTACATTACCCCGCGCTGTACCGGACCGCAGGCTGGAGGCGAGGCGGCCGCGCTCAGCCCGAGGTACAGCTTTGTGTTGATTTTCTCCTTTTTTATTGAATGAGGGGTGGGGGGCAGCAGCCCAACGCATGGCCAGGGGGATGTGGTGCCGTGCTGGCCATGGGCACAAGGAGGGCAAAGGGACCCATCCTGACGTGGCCATGTGAGAGTGCACAGGGACAGCAGGGCGGGCAAGGGGCTATTTTTGGCCGTTTCTTTGACATGAGTTAGCAACCTCGGGCTCTCACAACTTGGGCTTGCTCAGGAGAAGTCCCAGCAACAGCAAAATGGGGCCGGGTTTCATTTATGGTTGTAACTTTGTGCTCTGAAAAGATTTGGCGTGCAGAGCACGTGTCTGCATTCATGCACGAGGTCGCCTTATCCCCATAGAGGATTCAGTGCAAGATGAAGACTGGAGCTGGGCTCTCTGGTGGCAGCCCTGGCACTGGTGGCCATGCCTACCATGTGGCCATCCTTGCCATGTGGCCGTCCCTATACCACATGGCTGTCCCTGCCACGTGGCCGTCTTTGCCATGCTCTCCTGGGGAGTGGCTGCATGCTTGGGGCATTGGAGATGATCCATTATGAACCCTAAGGACCACGCTGGCCACCTCCTCGCTCCCATCTCCTCACCATGGAGAAGTCTTCAAAAGCATAGGGAGGGACCCCCAAAATCCAATTCTGTGCAACAGATGCTCTGCTTCTCAGGGGAGCACAGGCCAGCTTGCCTTGACTGGGGTAGCTAAAATAGAACCCCAGGTCTTGTTTTGATTTCACGTTGGAAGCTGAGATCTTTCGTGCCATTGTTCCTTAGCCACAAGGTTTGCTTGTCGTTATTTGTATTTCTCCCAGTGTCATGTTTTAGATTCCAGGCTGGGAAGTGGTGTTTTTTTTTTTTCTCAGCATTCATTGTACCACTGGGGAAAAATAAACTAAATTTGGCTCAGATAGGGCAGAAATTCCTCCTCCCGGTGCTGGATGGGGTGTGCAGATCCCAGCAGAGCGGGTGCTGAGCCCACAGAGCCCACAGCCTTAGTGTGGTGCCTTCGAGGTGGTGCTTTGCACCCTGGGCTGCTTGTCCCTGTGTGTGCAGTGGCACAGAGCTCACCGTCCCCCTCATCTTGCCCAGGAAGGTGAGCATCCTGCTGAGTGCCACGCTCTGCTTGTCTCCTCCAGGTGCTGATGTGCCGGGGAGCAGCGGTGGGGAGAGCCATAGTTCGCATGTAAGTGTGCTGATGCCTTTGTGTCCATCACTGGGGCAGGGAGGTGGTGTCTCAGTTCCTTCTTGCACCAGCTGTGATGGAGGCTGGGGGGTTCAGTGGTTAAACTGGGTGCAGGACAGGACTGGGACCCCGGCAGGTGTGGTTCCACCTTGCAACCTTGTGGGTTTGGACAAGAGTTGAAACCCTTCTGTCTGGGATCAGGGCTCACGAAGGGTCTTGGGGAGGGGTACTGGGAAAATCCCTTTGCTGACCCAGCCAAGGGGTGAGAACAGCTCCTGAACTGGGGACGAGGAGCATGGACTCTGTGCCTGCGTAAGGCTGGGGTATATGGCCCACAGGCTGCTCCGTGCCCAGCTCACATGGCACAGTGCAAACCAATCCACCTGATGCAGAGAGCATCACCCTTGGGGATGGGTGCTGGCGGTGGGCTGGGGTCTGCATCCTGCCCTGGTGACAGTGGTTTGGCCACACTCAGGTGCACACCCAGGAGAGGTTTCCAGGTCAGGGGGCAGAGGGGTCCCTCCCGCAGGGCTTGGGAGTCTCTTGGGGTTCGCCCCATATCCACCCCGGGGGGTGCAGCCCCCGTGGCCCAGCTGTTGCTGTCACTGAGCCGTGCTGGTGGCAGCTCTCGCTCATGGCACCAATCCAGCGCCGTGACACAGGGCAGCAAGAAGCCAGCACCAAACCCAGACCCCGCGCACCATCCCCACGGTGGGGCCCATCCGGTGGATCCCACGAGAGCTGGGATTGCTCACGCGCAGCTCTGCAGCACGGAGCCAGCTAGTGGCGAAACCCATCTTAGCAAAGAATCAAATCCCAATGTGCTTGGCGATACAGACACAGGCACCAGGAATAGATGCTGGAGGAGCTGGCGAAGCGCCTGCCTGTCCCTACTAGCCACCAAGACCCCAAAACTGCAAAGAGAGGCTGGATCCATCTGCCCGACCCCAGCTGCATTCAGTATCTCTGGCTCTGGGAGGGGGCACGCAGCCGACCCCCACCCCGCCCAGCCATGCAGCGCAGCGATGCGTTCGCACCCACGTTTGCTCCTCTTTGTGCAGGGCCTAAAGGAGGTGGGGACCCGGTGCCGTGTCCCTGAGCAGCAGCCGGACGTCCTCGAGCTGAGCATGCCCGAGCCGGCGCCACACGGCGCGGAGAAGAAGCGTGCAGAGAAGGTGGGAGCGAAGGGCAGCGCCGCGGCGCCCACAGGTAGGAGTGCATGGAGAATCCTCATCAGCCCCAACACTGCCCCACTGTCCCACGTCCCCAGCCAGCCCAGCGGCACCATCTGGCTATGGGATGGGGATGGAACCCCCTGTTTCTGCAGTACGAGCCCCACGGTGCTTGGTGCAACCCCCATGGGGCTGCGCAGGGGGTGTCAGGGGCCACCTGTGGTAACGCTGTGTCCCTTTGGGTTCCCAGTCCCCAAGAGCCTCCCCGTGAAGGCAAAGGTGGAGCCCCACAGCCTGGACCCCGCGGAGGAGCCGCTCATCTGGGAAGGGCTCACCCTCAACAAGTGCATCCTGGTAGCCTCTGTCGTCGCCCTGCTCAGCGTCAGCTTCCAGGTTCTCCAAGGTGAGCGTTGTTCCCCTGCTGCCGGGATGGCTGCGCCCCAACATTGTCACCTCCACCCTCTTGCTCTCTGTCCCCTCCTCTCTTCCAGCACCGCCATGCCCCAGGGACGGTGTCAGCAGTGGCAAGCAGGAGCCCCCAGCAGCTCCCATCCACGGTGGGTTCAGAGCCGGGTGGGTTCCACAAGGGGCTGCTGGGCCTTTAGGGTTTGGATTGGATTAGGGTTAGGGTTTGGGTTTGGGTTGCAGCTCATCGCTCTCCATCCCCAGAGGTCATCGTCCCCAAGGAAGAGGTCCCAGAAGCGGTGGCTCCCCAGCCCGTCCCACCCGAGAGCAGCATGCCGGAGGATGACGACGATGATGATGATGGTGACGATGATGACGAAGCGGACAGCAACCTGGTATGGGGCTGAGGGTGGGGGGACAGCATCCTCTGATGCAGAGGAGATCGTGGTCCCTGGAGATGTTCAAGAACCATGGAGATGTGGCACTTGGGGACATGGTCAGTGGGCGTGGTGGGGGGGTTGGGCTTGGGGATCTGAGAGGTCTTTTCCAACCGGAATGATTCTATGGTCCCCCATGGGAGGGATGCAGAGGACATGAGGTGTGTGACACCGCTGTCCCCCAGGCCGAGCCCTGGATCTTCAAGAAGTGGTTTGGTCGCTCGGAGCCAGGGCATGTGGAGGAAGAGCCCAGAGAGGAGGAGGAAGAGCCCACAGAGGAACCTGAGGAGCCAGAGGCCAAAGTGGAGCTGAGGAAGGGCCAGGAGAGACCCCAGGGACCGGAGAAGAAAGAGGAGAAAGCTCGAGGTCCAGAGAAGGAGGAGAAAAAGGAGAAGAAGGAAGAGAAGAAGGAGGAGAAGAGGGAAGAGAAGAAGGAGGAGAAAAAGGAGGAGAAGAAGGAGGAGAAAAAGGAGGAGAAGAAAGAGGAGGAGGAAGAGGAAGAGGAGGAGGAGGAGGAGGAGGAGGAGAAGGAAGAGAAGAAGGGGGAGAGGCCCCGTGGCCCAGAGAAGAGGGAGGAAAGGCCCAAGGAGAGCCGTGCAGCCCCAGCTGAGAGGAGCCGCCGTCGGGAGCCGCGTCCCAAGGACAGGACCCCCGAGGAGAAGCCCCCCAGAGCCCCTCGGGTGCACAGGGAGCCGGAGCAGCAGCAACACAAGAAGAGACGCCGTGAGGGGAAGGAGAGCCGGAGGGAGCGGGATGAGCCCCGCAGGGATGGCAGCAAGGGCCGAGCGAGCAGAGCTGAGCGGCAGGAGAGCGGCCGGAGGAACTGGGGGCTGCCGCGGGGCGAGCAGCGGGGCCGGAGGGCTGGGGAGCCAGCAGGCAGGGACAGGGCACGCGAGGGCCGGCGGCACGACTGAAGGCTACGAGGAACAGACTGGGCCCGGCCCCACGGACACACAGCCGCCGTCTGTCCACTGGACCCCTCTGCTGCCACCCTGCATTCAGCCTTCGTCCCCATGCCCGGAGAGTGGCTGCGAGCAAAGTGGGGACACTGGGGTCCTGCTGTACCCATGGGACATCGGAACCTGCTGTGCCTATGGGGACACTGAGGTCCTGTTCTGCTGATGGGGACATTGGAATCTTGCTGTGCCAGTGGGGACACTGGGGTCCTGATGTGCTGATGGGGTCATTGGGGTCTTGCTGTGCCCGTGGGGACACTGAGGTTAATTTGTGCCCATGAGAGACTGAGTCCTGCTGTTCCCATGTGGACACGGAGTCCTGCTGTTCTCACAAGGACATTGAGGTCCTGCTGTGCCATGGCGACACTGAGTTCTGTTTTGCCAATGGGGACATTGGGGTCCTGCCATGCCCATGGGGACATCGGCCACCCAGCCCAGCATGAGCCTCTGTGGGGACTTTGGGGTCCCCAGAATGAAGGCAGCCCCTAGGGAGCATGGAAATGAGCTCTGCTCCCCTTGGGCTTCATGCCACCCTCCATCCCCAGCTGCAGCAGCAGCAGCTTGTTGTCCCCATTACTGTGACACTAGAGGAGCAAGGATGTGCTCCCAGCAAACAGAGGGGTCTGCAGCCCTGGTAGCTCTTGAATTTAGTGAATGGTTTTATTGAAAACAAATCAAAGAGAGAAGTGTGTTCTGGGTGAAGGAAGCCAAGCTGCCCTCCGATCACGGACACACGGCCCCAGTGCAGGAGGCCCAAAGCTTCGGAACCACAGCCCGGGCCCTGCCCCACAGAGCTGCTTTTAGGGAGAAAGCACACGAGCACTATCGTGCAGTGCTGCAGCAACTCCAGGAGACCCCGACCGCAGCGGGTTTGAGTATTTGCTAAACCAAGGGTGGTTAAAACAAACTGATGTTCATTTTTAAGAAGGTATTAAATCGAATGTCTTAAAATATATATCTATATATATATCATGTTTCTGGATACTTTTGTGTGCTGTCAAAAGAAGAGGGAGTGCAGAGCACAGAGTGGGGGGGGTGGGGGCTGTGCTCCTGTCCTACCGCAGGGGCTCAGCCCGGTGATGGGGTCTCATGGAGCTCAGTGGGAGATGGCACAGGGCAGCTGGGCTCTGTGTGCTGATGTCATTAACACTATTAATGTTAGGACATGTAACGAGATCTGCTGTGCTCTGGGGAGCGGTGATGGCATGGAGCAGCACGGCAGCACCCAGCAGCAAGCCCAGCACTGTGGCTGTTACCATGGACAAGTGTGGGGATGGGACCCCGTGGAACGGCAGAGTGGTTTTGCCCCCGAGGGCTCGGGGATGGGTATGGCCATGGGACGCTGCAGGGGGATGTGGGGCAGCACGGCCCCACAGAGAAAAAAAACAGAACCAGAGCAACGCGAGGAGGCAAACCGGGAGGAAAAGGCGCTCGGAGGGAGGCTCCCATCTCAGCCAGGAGCTCTGCGTGTGAGGGCTGAGGGTGAGAACCTCTACCGACAGCCGCACTCCTCGGCCACCATGTTGGGGAACTTGCGCACCTCCAGCCCCTCGGCCGACACGCTGATGATGAGCTGGTCCGAGTAGCGGACGGGGACGCAGCAGGGAGCGCGCTGCAGCGGCGAGCCCCGCTCCTGCATGCCCAGCAGCAGCACGGTGTGCGAGTGGTAGCCGGGCACGCGGGTGGAGAGGGGCAGCTTGCAGGGCCCCTCGCAGTTGTTGGCCGCGTAGATGGTGGGCATGACGATGAAGTTGCGGTCGCGCAGGTCGATGGTCAGCTCCTGCAGCCGGCAGTGAGCCTGGTGCCGGGCGCTGCGGTTTTGCCGCAGGACTTTCCTCCTCTCCTGCCAGCGCGCCCGCACCGTCTGCAGCGCCTTCAGCAGCAGCAATGCATGCAGCTTCCCTGATCCCGGCGGCTGCTCTCCCACAGCCGGCCCCGGCGGGTGGTAGCAGAAGCTGAGGAGGTGCTGGAGGAGCCCCGTGTTGGCTTGGAACTCCGGGATGTCCCTCAGCTCCTGGATCACCTCCTGCAGTTTGCCCATCAGCAGCTGCAGCACCGTCCCCTCCGGCTGCCAGTCCCCGAAATGCTGCTCCAGCCCCACGCCGCCCTCCTGGGGGAAAAGCAGCACCGAGGGCTCCTCCGACCGCACCAGGCGCTCCAGGGCGGCCGTCTCTGACAGGTTGAGCAGTTGGTGCGGGAGCGTCTCCATCATCTGGAAGTCCAACCAGTGCTGGGAGCTGGGCTGGGTGGGGGGTTCGCTGCGGAGGCTCAGCACCCGGCGGATGAAGAGGGTCAGCACGCTCAGGAACTGCCCGCTGTCCCCTGGTGTTGGGGAGGTGGTGTTGGCCGGGCTGGGAGCGGTGGGGGGCAGCAGCTCTGCGGTGCCAGAATGGGGCGGGCTGCAGGGAGAACAGTGGGGTCATAGTGGTGCAAAGGATTTGGACAGAGCACTCGCAAACCACCCTGACGTGTCCCAGCCAGGGTCCCAGGAATGGGACAGAGGGGACCGCAGTGCCCTTTTCCCCTTTCCCCCCCGTGGTTTTCCATGCACAGACCTGAGTTGTGGGTAGGGAGCCACATCCACCACCCCGCTGGCAGAGAGATAGGAGGAAGGCGCTGCAGCATCGTCCTCAGGCCGTGACCTGGCCAGCAGGAGCAGCACCGGCGTCATCCTGGTGAAGCACTTCTCATCCGAGCCGAAGAGGAGCTGCTGGGTCTCCGTGAGGGGCAGAGGGGCGGCTGGGAATGGGGGCACAGTGGGGACAGTGCTGCAGGGCCCCCCCGGTCCCCCACCACCGCCAGATCCCCAGTGCCCAGCCATCAGCACCACTGTCCCCAAGGGCTGTCCCCATCCCTACCTCCATCCCCGCGGTCCCTGATGGCCAGGGATGCCTGGAAGCTCAGCTCCTCGCTGCTGCGGGTCACAGCGGCCACCGAGGCTCCGAGGAGCAGGTACTGGGTGTCCCCAGTGAGGCAGAGGCTCTGCGGGGAGCAAAAGGCACAGGCGCCCCTGAGTGCCCACAGGAGGCATCACGGGTTCAGCAAGACCCCTCTATGATCTGGTCCCTGCTTCCTGGGCACCCAGGGACTGATCCAGTCCAAGGTATGGAATAAGGAGGCCCAGGAACTGGTCAGGCTGGGGAGAACTGGGAAGGGAGGGAGCAGGGTATAGGGCCAGCTGTGCACCCCCGGAATGGGATGAGCACCTCCAGTTTTGGGCTGAGCAACCCTCGTACGGGCTGAGCACCCCCCGGTGCGGTCCCTTTGTCCCTGGCAACAGCTTGGGGACGGGGTAACAGCACCATCTTCAGGCACTGCTCGGCCCGGCCGGCCCCAGGGGGAAAGATGATGGGAGGGCATGGGAAAGGTACTGGGATGGAGTGGGGAAGAGGAAGGGAGAGGATAGGATAGAGGGACCTCTGGGAGGGGAAGGGGAAGGGGATGGGGTGGGGTGGGATGGGATAACCCCTGGAAGGAAATAGGGAAGATGCTGGAACAGAATAGGATGGGATAAGTGCTGGATGGGATGGGGAAGGAAGGGGATGGGATGGGGAAGCTGCTGGGCCAGCAGAGCCAAGGCCCCCCCTCTCCCCCTGCCCCCCATTGCCACTCACCTGCTCCTGGGCCAGCCCCGTGCCCTTCACCAGCAGCTCCTGGCGGCCCCCAGCCCCTCGCCCCATGGGGCTGCCGGGGTAGAAGAGCAGCAGAGCAACACGCAGCTCTCCCAGCACCCGCCCCACCTCCGCCTGGAATGCCAGCCTGAACCAGAGCCGGGCCTGCGCTTCCCACTTCACTGCAAAGAGAGCACAGAGCAAGGTGAGGCACGCAGCCAGAACGTGGTGCAAAGGGTGAGGAAGGGGCTCTGGGGCCGGGCACTGCTCCTCACAGCACTCAGAGCATCGGGAGTGGGTGGAAGGATGCAGCGAACCACGCGTGCTTCAGGTGATGGAGGGCAGCACGGTCCCTTTGCTGGGGACCCTCCTAGGACCATTGCTGGTTCTCTTCTTTTTCCCAGTTGGACAGAATGGACCCAAACTTCAATGACTGGGGCAGAAAGGGAGAAATGCTGCTGCTCCAGAACCAAACTGAGCAGCGCAGAACCCACTGATGTGGCACCAGCACTCATTGCACACTGGCTCACGCTGCTAGGAAAGCTTCTGACACGCATACACGAGGAGAGGTTCTGTTGCACCTCTTCATCTTAAAGCGAACCCAACCTGCAAATCCAACGCTTCACCCACACCTCCAGCTCAAGGCCATGGACAGCATTGGCCTTCCCGACACCACGGCCCCCCGGCTCCTACCTTCCTCCAGGCGCAGGACGAGGAAGCGCTCCAGCCCCATGCCCGGCCCCGCCAGGTGCTCCTGGAGGTGCTGCAGCGGTCGGAGCACGGTTTGCGCATCCCCACCTGGGCACAGCCCGAAGGTCTCGGGGCCGCGGTGCTCCCAGCCGGCGCGCAGCATCTTGACGAAGCCGCTTTCGTAGCGGGTGAGGACCCCCACCACCTCCAGGTGGGTCGGGGGGACCTCGCTGCGATCCATCTTCAGGCGGCACACGGGGCCCTCCAGCCCCCCCAGGGGCCAGGGCTGCAGGCTGGAGCCATCAGCCTGCGTGCAGCTCACTGCTGGGCCGGGCTCGAGGAGGAGGCGAGAAGCCACGCTCATCTTGGGTCTCACTGCTGATCTGGGTTGCGCTCTGCTCGCGTTTTCCCTCTTTGCTCCAAGTCCCAGCTCCTCTAAGAGGCTCTGCCCCGGCACAGCCTCTGCCCTGGGGGTCCCTTTCCTCGGCACAGCTGCGGTGTGGAGCAGCAGCACCAGGTACGGCAGCAGCACCCCGAGAGCCGCCTTCATCTTCCCTGTTCCTCTGCACCCGGAGCGGCCGCCCGACGCACCGCTCCGTGCGGGAGGAGCGCATCTCCCTTTTAAAAGCGGTGGCCTTGAGTGGCCAAGGCACAACACACCTCCCCTGCAAAACACGGCCCCTGTCCCGCTGCAAAGGAGGGAGGGGTGGGTCAGAGGAACTTCTCTGTTCTATTTTTGGGTTTGCATCCAGTATTGGAAACTGAATTAAAGAAAGGGGGGGGAAAAAAAAAATGTAAAGCTGTTTGCCTTCAGTCGTAGGGATGCGCGTCCTTGAGTTGTTTTGAGAGGAGGGTGGAAGTCGGGGCCGGAGGTTTCACAGGGATTGGCACACACCATTCCCAGCAGCAGCGACACCAGGAGGAGAGGGCTGAGCACACCTGGGGGAGGGGGTGAAGATAACGGGGAGAAAGGAAGGAAACGCCCCACATCCCTCTGGTGGGTGCCTCCCCCTCGGAGCGCAGAGGCCGTGCACTTCTCCAGCTGCACAGCGCGTGCAGAACATTGCTTGGCAGGTGACAATGGACCTGTACAAGAGCCCAGCGCACGGGCAGGGCCTCCTCTGGGTTCCAGGACTTGTGCAGGGCAGGGCTCAGGATACAACCCCAGCACCGACCCAGATGGAGATGAAAAGCGCAGACCAAAGGGCTCACGAACACGGCCTGCACACAACAGGCTCATGTTGAGCATCAACAGCCCAGAGAGCAGCAGGGCAGGGGGATTCTCTTCTAAGCTGCCAGTGAAACCTTGCCCGGTGCTTTCCAAGGGCTCTCGAGAAGGAGCATGAACTGATTTCCTAAGAAGAGACATTTCTGTGCTTCTGCCTGACTACTGCACAGAGCTCGGTGTTGGGAGGAAAAACGAGGTTTCTGAGTGCAGCACCAGTGATGCTCTCCTGATGGTGAATGCAATGGAGCAGGAAGACAGAAAGCTGCACACGTAGGACACTGTGCTCACCCCCATTCTGCCATAACTGCAGCAGTGGGCAGGGTGGTAACAGCCCCTTCCGTGTGCCCACAGCCAGCCCCCAACAGAACTGCTCGATGAAAGGACTTCAGCTGAGCAGTGATTGATTCACTGGTAATTGTGGGAGAACACGTGAGGTCAGGATGGGGAAATGCAGCCCTGTCAGCCAGAAGCAGCCAAATGAAGTGCCAGGGGAGCTCCTGAACTTTGTGTCCTCCTTGGATCTTTCTGATGACACAACCAGATGGACAAAAGAAAGCGACCACACAGCAGGATTTTCACCAATTACATGGGAAGACAGAGAGAAAGCCAAAGTGAAAACTTTTTAATGGGTCTACAGGATCTAGTCAAAATCACTGGCGTACAAAACAAGACTATTTACCCGAATCAATTGTGACCTGCATATAAAAAGATATGAGCCAGACGAGTCCGGTGGGATGGAAAGGCTTCAGTTGGAGGGAGGAGGAGGGGGGATAGTGCCCGGCCCCTCCGTGGGGAGAGGGGGTCTCATCATGGGTGGCAGAGGAGCAGGGGGTGGGACACCGGGCGCTGGTGGCAGCTGAGGTGGCACCGGAGGAGGTGGCACTGGTCCGGAGGGCGGCATGGGGGGCAGGGTCATCCCTCCTGGAGGGGGTGGTGGCATGGAGTCCGGCAGAGGGGGCCTGGGGGGCAATCCGTTCATCAGCGGGGGCGGAGGAGGCCGCTTCACAGTCGGAGGGCCCGGAGGGAGGTTGGGAGGAGCGGGGGGCTTCTCCATCTTGAAGTGGAATTGAAGGAAGAACTGGGGAGAGGGAGAAAAGCAAAGAGAAGGGAATGATCAACTCTCGGGACAACTCCGTGCCGTCGCACATCAGTGGTTTTAGTACCGAAGCCAAAATGGATGCAACTCCACTGCCTTTTCCCCCAGGCTCTGCCCTCCCGCTCCCTCTTCAACCCTTAAGAAAGATGTTGCCATGCTCCAGCTACCTGTTTGGTTTCCCTGTTCCAGTGGGTCCAAAACTTTCCCTCTGCTTTGTCGATTTCTCTGCTTGGCACCTGCAACAAGAAAGAACAGGGAGCTATTATTAGCAGCACCAGATTAGCTCGGTGGCCCTTTTTAGCACTGGAGCCTGCCAGATAAGCAGTTATTCCAGGCCTTTGTGAGATGTGCTCATCTCGGATGTTATTAGATAGAGATGGGGGCAGCAAAGAATGGAGTTACTTCCCTATCGGTCAAGGACAAGTATGCTGGCAAAAAACCCCTCTCAACATCTGCACAAAGGATGAGAAGCAGAGCCCAGGAGGCTCCTTTCTGTGCCAGACACCGAGAATTCAATGGCTCCCCAGAGCTCAAGGCAGAGCCCGGTTTTCACGCCAGAGTCCTCCAGTAATTCTCAGCAGAGTTTAACAACTTCCAGTCGTGTCTTCTTGACCTTCCTTTCCAGGCCATTAACCCCCAAAAGGCTCGAACAGAACAAGTCTGTAACGGCGATCACTGGGAATTAATGCCCTGGAAAACAGGGGAACTCTCCCTGCCATCAGTCAGTCCTGACCATTACCTTGAAGGCGATGGTTTCGTAGGGCTCAGCTGCCATCAGAAGGTACTGCCAGCGCCGATCCGGGGGCTCAATCCTTTGCTCATAGGCCGACATGAACCGATGGCGAGGCATGATGCTTTCTGCAATCTCTGGGTAATCAATCTGTTGGGGTATCAGTGCAGGTTTAGAACATGCCCTCTGCACCCTCCCCTCATACAGAACAAACCCCTCAGCTGTGCAAGGATTGAAGAGAAGCTCCCAGCAGAAAGCTCAGTGCTGCCAAAGGCAACAGCTCGACAACTACGGTCATGGATTCTTCCATTTAGTTGACATAACCCACTTCAAATCATCATCAGCAGGCCAGCAAGTTGTTATTTGTATTTTATTATGACCTCACGGGCCTTGCAAAGAACTGCCCATTTAGCCAAGCTTTTACTTGGATAACCCAGAAACCAAGAATTTGACCTTACCTGGAAGAGAAGGCTCTGCTGGCCTGTCTCTGGATCTCTCTGTTTGGTCACTATAAAGAAAATAAGAAAGCTCAGTACGTCACATAAAGGTCAGTGCAGTATTACTTCTGCCCTAGAAAGCACACAAAGCTCCAAACAACAAAGTACAACATCATTTTTGTTTCCCATTTATCAAATAAAATGCCACAATGTCTTTAACCAAAGTTCCTGTGGGTGTCTACTGAAATGCAGCTGCTGTGGGGCACAGACACTGACACACTGTGCACTGCAGAGCACAGCTGGGAGATAAAGAAGCCACGTCTTGTAGTGAAGGCCAAAACAAAACAGAGGGGAGTTCAGAGGGAAAAAAAAAAAAAACCTGAGCTATACATCCAGTGGGTGACTTGTGAGCAATAGTGAAAGATGGCAGAGCACATTAAAAGGAAGAGAGAGACCGAAGCAATGCCATCATCCCCCTTATGACTCTGGTAAGAGCTGAAAGACTGAGATGCACTGATCTATTATTAAAATGGCTCTCACTCGACTGTCAGCCATAAAGAGACGTCCCATGGGTAATTTAAACAAAGGACATCAGGAGATAAGCCCATATCTTATTTATGGACAGCTCTGCTAAAAAGGCTGATGAACAATTCATGCCCACAGCACTGCACTTCCAGCAGCTGTTGGCTATCTGCTAGGACAGGCACTGCTGATGTACCTTTGTAACCTGGACGTCCAATTTTCACAAACTTCTTCACTTCCACTTTGACTTTTTCTGGTGCAGGCTGGGCAGGGGCTTCCTTAGCTTCCTTGGCAGCTCGACGGGCCCTGGATTCATTGGAAACGTGCAATGTTAGAAGGTCAGCAGCACTTGGTCCTGAAGGATACACTAAAAGGCAGCGTGCGTCCTGTATCGTGGAGTATTTAGCACTTCACAGAAAGCACACTGGGAAACTGCTGCTCCTGCCCCACAAGCATCACCATAGGCCAGTTTTCTCCATGCCTGACTACAAGCTGTCACCTCCATCATCTCACCCACCCCTAAGAGGACCTTGGTGCCCACCTCCACGGCTGGAGCTGAGATGACTTCTTAAAAGTAAAAAAGGAAATGAATTCCACAAGCCAGATATCTGAAGCAGAGCAAACGTGAATTCTTAGGTTAAAGCTTACAAACTTTTCCCAAGCCGTATTCACAAAACCAGGCCCTTACAGCTAGACTTAATTGCTTTTAAAACTCTTTTGCTCCCTTCCTTCAGAAATGCCATAGCTGGCTTTGAACTGGAGCTTGTCAGCACCTCTGTTCAAAGCAGAGCTAGTTCATACCTGCTGGAAAGTGCCTAGGAAGCAAATACAAAGAACATTCAAGCCCAGAGTGCTTCTATATAATGGAGGTCAAGGTTTATAGGTGCACACCATCTAATTTTAAAGTGCCTAAGTAATAGAGGGTAACTACGGTGGAGAACAACTTACAGATTGGTCTGATGCTTCTTCCCCTGGGTATGTGCTAAGTAACTTCCCTGGGGAAAAAAAAGAAAGTTAGAAGAAGACTGGACTGCTCCTGAATGGAAAGATGTTTGTCATGGATGAGAGGTGACATTTCACATTGACAAAGATATTTTAATCCTCAGAGCACAGTGGAATCGAACTCAAAAATTGCAGATTGCTCACAACTGCTGAGCTGTCATAAACTTGTCACGTTTAACACAGGCAGCCACTGCCCCCCAACACCCCTCCAGCAATCAGCCAACAAGAACTGCTTCAGTTCCAGCACTTGAAGCTAGCATTATTCTAAAATATCTGTTGCCATGGAGATCAAGACAGGCAGCTGCTCAACTCACCTCATTGTTATGGAGCGTCAGGCAAAGCTTGCATTCATAAGAACCCAAGTGATTTTTCATAAAATAGGGGTCCTAGGAAGAGAATTATTTAAAAGTTACACGCAAAATCCACATTGGAGCAAGTGAACAATCAAAATTCTAAACCAGAGCAGCACTGCAAGAAGTGAGTTCACAGAGTGACGTTATTAGCACAACACTGCTTCAGGAATACGAAAAAAAAAGAAACAAGAGCAGTTTTGTTCACTGGTAACAGCATACCCGACTGCAGCAAAACATGAACCAGTGCCAAGGAGACTGACTATAACATGGCAGTAGCCTGGTGCTGGCATCCCTCTGCTCGGCCCTTCCACAAGTTGCTTGACTCCACCAATAGGAACAGAAGCACTGATTCCACTTCATAGGTCCCCACTAAAGCTCTCGCCCTCCACTGAGACGAAGCCCTGACCCCACCCACACGCAGTCTGTGGTACTGGGGCTCACCTTGTTGATGTCGATGGTCTCCAAAGCCAGCTGCCGAAGCCTCTCCCTGCGGTCTCGGTTGCTTTCTGAGGCTGAAGCTACACCTCCGCTCCCCGTTTTACCTCCAGGACGGTGCTGAAAATCCATGGTGGGGATTTCTGGGCTTCAGCGACTTCAGGAGAAAAAAAAAAAAAGTCTGGAAAAATGAAGAAAAGACACATGAGTGACAACGCTTCCCTAAGCTGGGCCTCACATCGAGCCCCGCCGTGAGGACGCGGCCCAGGCACCGCAAGCCCCCCCCGAGTGCTCCCAGGTGCTGCCCCAATACAGTGAGCAGGAACAAAATGACCCAAAGCCTGAACGAGCCCCCAGAGACTCCCCCCAACCTCCTCAGCCCCTCAAAGAGAGCGATGAATTCCTTCCCTGCTGCTCACCGGGGCGCAGTGGGGCTCAGTGAAGGCCACAGCCCCCCAAGGAGCCCTCATTCCCTCAGCAAAGGCCTGAGCCCCCCTTACCACCACCCCAACACCCTCAGCGAGGGCCGCAGCCCCCCACAGAGCCCACAGCCCCTGACCAGGTCCTGATCCAGCCCTCAATGCCTCATTCCCTCAGTGAGGACCACAGCCCCCTCTGACCTGCCCCCCCCCATTACCTCAGTGAGGGACAGAACCACCCCTAACCCACCCCTATCCCCTCACCCAGGGTCACAGACCCCCCAGGGGTCACAGCCCCCCAGACACCCCCTCATTCCCCTCTAAACACCCACATTCCCTCAGCGAGCACCAAAGCGCTCCTCGATGCTCCCTCAGAGGAGCTCAGAGCCCCCCACGAACACCCCCCGAGCTCTCCGTGCCGCTCACAGCCCCCCAGCTTCCTTCTGGAGGGTCACATCCCCCCAAACATCTCCACTTCCTCAGAAAAGCTTAGAGCCCCCCAATCCCGTAGCGAGGGTCACAGGCCCCCAACCCCCTATTCCCTCAGCGAGGGTCACTGCCTCCCCGAAATACCACCGCAGAGACCAGAACACCCTCCCAAAACTTCCCCATCCCCTCAGCGAGGCTCGCACTGCCCCCATTTCCCCCCCATCAGGACCACAGCCCCTCCCCCCCCCGGTCCCCATACCGCTGCGCTCTCCCCGACTCCCCGCGCCGCGCATGCGCTCCGCCCTCACCCTCCTCCCCGCGACTTCCGGCTTCCGGGAGGAGCACTTCCGGGTCAGTGGGAGAGGGGTCGGGGCGGGTATGGGGCGGCCGTAGTGGGGCGGCGGGTGGTCGGGTCTCGCCATGCGGTACAACGAGCGGGAGCTGCTGTCCCTCTCCCGGCAGCCGGCCGAGAAAGCGGCTGAGATCTTGATGCGCGTCCCCAAGAAAGGCAGCGGTGAGGGGAAGGGGCTGAGGGCGGCGCCAGGAGGCTGGGATGGGACTGAGAGTGCTGGGGTGGGGCTGGGGGTTTTGGGATGGAGCTGAAAATGTTGGACTGGGAGTACTGGGATGGAGCTGGGGGTACTGGGATGGGAATGCTGGCATGGAGCTGGGGATGCTGGGATGGGACTGGGAGTGCTGGACTGGGGGTGCTGGGATGGAGCTGGGACTGCTGGGTTGGGAGTGCTGGAATGGAACTGGGGGTGCTGGGATGGGAGCACTGGGATGGGAATGGAGGTGCTGGGGTGGAAGTGCTGGGTTTGGAATGGAGATGCTGGAATGGGAATGCTGGGATGGAACTGGGGGTGCTGTACTGAGGGTACTGGGATGGGACTGGGAATGCTGCACTGGGAATGCTGGGATGAAAGTGGGGGTGCTGCACTGAGAGTGCTGGGATGAGACTGGGAATGCTACCCCGGGAGTGCTGGGATGGAACTGGCGGTGCTGGGATAGTGTTGGGGGTGCAGCACTGAGGGGTCTGGGGTAGGAGTGGGGAGCTGGAGTGCAGAAGCTGGATGAGGGTGGGCTGCTGAGGTGGGGTCCTGATGTTGGTCTCGGGCAGGAGCACAGGAGCTGGAGGGGCAGGGCTGGGCCATACTGGGGGTGAGAACTGGGGGAGCCAAGGACCAGAACTGGGGCACTGGGAGAAATGGGCTGGTGGAACCGGGGGTGCTGAGCAGTGGGACTGGTGGGACTGGAAGAGCAGGACTGGGGAACAAGGGGCAAGACTGGGAGCACAAAGTGGGCAGGACTAGGAACAGACTGGGAGGACTGGCAGGGACTGCGAGGGACTGGGGGCAGGCGGGTGGGCCTGGGGGCCCCGTGCCCGCTGGGCTCTGTCACAACGCTTTTCCTTGCAGTGTTAAAGAAGCGCCTTGTGAAGCTCGTGGTCAACTTTCTCTTCTACTTCCGGACAGATGAAGCTGAGGTACGAAGCCTGCTTCTCTTCACGCACACACACAAGCAGACAGCCCTTCTTTTTCTGCACATTTATGACATGAGCTTTGTGGAACGGTGCAGTTACAGGCTATCACAGCCAGGACACGGTGTCCTCCCTTCCACCCACACAGTGCAAACTCCTTGGGGCGAGGGGAAGCTCTGCCAGCAAACCACACCCCAGTGCTTTCTACAAACACAACCATTGCCCTACAGCGGCGAAAGGCGAACTCTTGTCACGTGTATTTGCAGACCTGTACCGTGTCACATAAAACCGAGGCTGCTAAAGATCCTCCTGTTGAAAAATCAGTGTAGAAGTAATCTTTATAATGGGTATGAAGAGAGGTGCTGCGTGTACGTGGCAGAGGGTGCTGCACGCCAAGGAGCCAAAAGCTTTTCATGACGTCTTTAGATTTTTCCCAGCACGAGTATTTAACCCTGATCACAGCTAAGCTCCTGTCCTGAGAAACACTCCCTGCTGTTGAGTTGCTCTTTGTTTCTTTACTGGAGCTGCAGTTGTAGTTCTCAGGGTGGGGCCAAGTTGCTTTCACGTAGAGGTCCAGCTGTGAGTCTGCTGTTTGTGGGACCCCGAGGGCGCTCCTCGCAGCACGTCCCCACCACTGCCCGCTGCTGCACGGCTGCTTGGTGTCCTCCCCATCGTTATTTGTGAGCACTCGTGTGTTTTGGTGGAAGGGAGACACTGAATTCAGCAAAACCCAGCGCAGCAGGTGCGTGGTGAGCGCCAGCATAGAACCAGTGTGCTGGAAATTTGCACTCAGACAGGTGCTTCGGCGTCAGCTGCCTGGTTTGCAATCCCCCACTGCAATCTTTTGTCCAAACTAAACAAAACGTGAGAGGCTTTCGTTTGTGGCTCCTGTCACCCCGTGGTTCTCACGTCCTTGCGTGTGCTGGCTGGCAGCTTGTCCCTGCCCCTGCTTGCTTGTCCTGAGCTGTTCTTCATCTACACACACTGTTCTCAACCTCCTGCAAAGCTCGAAGGCCGCCCTTAGGAAGTAAAATGTTAAACAGTTCATCTTTGTTTGATTTACTGTGGAAGGAAGTAAACGTTATCGCTGTCTCTGCGTGACAGAAAGGGATACTAAAGCCCAGATTGAATCTGAGTACATGGAGACCTTTAGAGGACACTCTGTAAGCTCCGTGGGTTCAGAACACTGCAGCTCTGACAGACAGCGTGTGCTGAACCCCCTCTTTGTATCTTTTCCAGCCCATTGGAGCACTGCTGCTGGAGCACTGCAGAATCACCAAAGAGGAGGACAACGTCTTCTCCATCAGTGAGTTTTTCACACGTGTTCCCTTCACGTCCCCCTCGCAGCGGCTCTTGATAAAAGGAAACGTTTCCTGCTTTCTTCCTTCTTTTCCCCATTCCCCCTCTGACACCAGCTCAGTGCTCCTCAACCCTCCTCCCCATCTGCCACGGGTTGGTGTGGAGCTACCATGCTCCAGCCCCAGGACAGCAGCATCTCCCTGCTGAAACGGCCGGTGTGATGGGCACGGCTGCGTGCAAGGAGAGGGGCAGGAAAAGCAGCCTGCCCGCGGCTCAGTGCTCGTGGCAGTCCCTCCCTAGGAGGGCTCGGTGTTGACAGATTGCTGCTTCTGGGCTGTTGCATTTTATCAAAAAAAAAAAAAACAACAACAAGCGGGCTTCAGATAAACCATCTGTCGGGCTGATGGAGCAGCAGTCCTCCCGCCGTGCTTTGTCCTTGTGTCGATAGCCGTGGCTCCAGCTGCCTCGGCCTTTCATCCCAACAACTAATCATTGTGCGAGAGGTATGTGCCGAAAATAACAGGATGTTTCTCCAAGGCCATCCCCGTATCTTTTGGCCTGGCTGTCAGGCACAGCTGCTTCTGGGTGCGGAGCCTTCTCCCCGCTCCCAGCCTGCAGAGATGGAGTTCTGGCCGTCCCACGCAGCCTGAGTGCAGCCGGGAGCGTCCGCTGAGCGCGTGGGGCTTTGGCGCTGCCAGGGCTCTGCTGACCAGGGGTTCCTGAGAAAGGTGTTGAACACGATGGTGCTTGGTGCCGGGCTGTGTCCCCGTACAGCAGCT
The DNA here is from genome assembly GCF_002078875.1 of Numida meleagris. Classification (NCBI taxonomy): domain Eukaryota; kingdom Metazoa; phylum Chordata; class Aves; order Galliformes; family Numididae; genus Numida; species Numida meleagris. Next base: position 1,929,847 of record NC_034435.1, read on the forward strand.
CTGAGGGGTTGGATGCAGCCTGACCCAGTTATTTCCCCAGATCTCTGCACGCTGCGTACTAAAAAGCAGAGCTCTGGGGACGGTGTTAATTAATGAGATGTCCTGATTCTGTCTTGGTAAAGAATTGGAGTTGTGCAGGGACTTGCTTTCTGCTGTGCGCAGTACTGAATTCCCCAGAGCCTCCAGCAAAGACAGGTCAGTACCTTCTCCGAGTGCGATTTCATTCCTCAGATGGCCGCCCTCTGCTCACCACAAAATCTCTTCCTCGGGGCCGTTTTCCACTCGGGTTGCTAAATCTCCTCTGACGGTTTGCAAGGAGGCTCGGGGTGTTTCAGTCTGCGTTTGCCCAGCCCAGCTCTGAGCTGTCACTCTCTGAGAAGCTGCTTTTTCCCCTCCGAAGCGTTTGGCTGCTCTGAGCTGATGGGTGCTGCTTGGGGCTGCCTGGGAAACGCGGAGCAGAAGCGCCTCTGCAGTTGGTTTTGCTTTTGGAAGTGTCTCTTCCAGGCAGTAGTGATGCTGAGGGCTGCTGAGCTGTACGAGGTGCACCCCTGGGCCACCGTCAGTGCCGTGCAGCTCTAACGCAGCTGTATGCGGAAGGGTGGTTATGCACTGAGAGTGGAGGGAAGGGGGCAGTTGAGGAGTGGCTGTAGCACTGTGTGTGCTTTTTCCAGTGCCTTTCTAGCAGCAAACAGCTTCCTGAGCTGAATTTCAAGTGTGCAGGGGCAGGTTTGGCTGGGCCTTTGCTCTTAGCAGGCAGAGAAAGAGTGTGACTCCAAGCCATAGAGTGGAGCACGACTCCAAGCCTCCCAGGGTAAGATAGAGGGGACAAAGGCCTGGGTTCCCACCTGGTTTGCAGGTCATCCCAGATGAACAAAGGTGCTAATTGCAGCCTGGCAGAACCTGGCTTTGTTGGGGAGGGAGAGCTCTGCAAGGACCTCGCTTACCCCTTTTCCTTATCCCTGGCAGGTTTCATTGAGGAGCCGGAGAGGAAGTACTGCTTTGAGTGTGACAGTGAAGAGCAGTGCCAGGAGTGGATTGAGGCGCTCAAGCGAGCCAGGTGGGCTGAGCCCCCCGAGCAGGGTCTGCGTTGTGCTGTACATTCGCTGCAGCCCCGCGCTGGTTGGCTCCTGGCATCACTTGTGGTGAACCCGGGGAGGAAAACAGCTCCCTCCTCCTGGCCGAGCTTCCCTTCGGCTCTAAATAGCTTTAGAAACTTCCCCACATCCCTTTCTGCTCAGCCCACTGTGTTTTTCTTACAGCTATGAGTTCATGAGAAGAAGTTTGATTTTCTACCGGAACGAGATCCAGAAGATGACGGGGAAGGTGAGTCCCTGAGGCTGGCTGCTGGCTCGGGCTGCATCTCCGGCCTCGCTGCTGCCGTCCTGCACGAGGCTGCTGCCTGCAATGCATGTGGCAGAGCCGTAGTCGGCCAGTTTGTGAAGCTGTGCTCTGGCATCAGCGCTCAGCCCGTGCTGCATGCCAGGCTGCTGGGAAGGGCTGGCCCCGCTCCCCCCGCCCACGTCTCAGCGCCGCCTCCCTGTGCTCTCGCTGCAGGACCCCCTGGAGCAGTTTGGGATCTCGGAGGAAGCCCGCTTCCAGCTGGCAACCCGCAAGCAGTAATTCCGCCGGCTCTCTCTCTCTGGAGGGTCAAACCCAACACTCCGCCAGGAGGAACAGCAGCAGTTCCCCCCCCCCGGCAGTGGTGACCAACAGACTTTTTAATTTATTAGCCAAATGGGGTTTTTTTAATGATTTTTTTTTTTTTTTTAAGGGAATTCTTTGCACATTCCCACCTCTCCTGCCCTGCCGCAGCCACGCGGGCAGCCAGAGCCGTAACTGTTCTATGCAGACTGTGACACTGTGCACCGACGCTGCCACAGCCATGGCAGTGACAGCACCCCGGCTCCCAGCAGGAGCAGAGGAGGAAGGACTGAGCCAAGCTCCAGCACTCGCTGCCCTCCAGCGAAGGCTCAGCCCCCGTGCCAGGAGCTGCGGGGCCGGCCCTGCGCCAGCTCCCCTTAATCCCTATTCTCCTGCTGGGAGCTGCTCAGCTTTTCTGGCTTAGGGTGTTCCTGCGGGAGCCCCTTCCTGGAGGAGGATGCTCCGGCTGATGGCGTTGCTGTGCCGCAGGGTTAACCCTGCCGTGCTCTCTTCAACACGAAGCCATTCCCACTAAACAAGGAGCAGGAAGGCTGCTGTGAACGTGGAGCAGCCCCACTCAGGGGAAGGGCATCGCCCGCTGCCTCCACCGCCTCCCGGGTGCTGTTCTCTTTGTCCCTTCTCCAGGCAGGCGCTGCTCATTCCTAGAGGCTCCATGAAGCCCACGCTGCCGCCAATTAGAGCGCTGTCACCAACGAGGCGGAGAACGAAGCTGTAAAGCACAAGGGAGGAAAAACGAGGCTGAGAGTGTCGTGATCCCGCCGCCCTCTGCGGCGCCGTGGGCCGGGCTGAGCGTCAGCAGCAGCAGATGGAGAGACTTGTAAAGGCAGGAGCTGCTGCGTGCACTCGGGCTGGATGTAAGAGCATCAGGTGTGCAGCAGTTGAGCCCTGGGAGCGTCCCCCAGCTGTGCTGCAATGCTCCCTTCCCTGGTCAGCCCTCTGTGAGCTGCCAAAGAGAACAGAGCTGCAGCTGCCGTGCTCACAGCGAGCTGCCAGGGAGCAATGAGCGCCTTTGCAGGGATGCTGATAACGAAGCAATGAGCAGTAATGAGCAGGAAGGGACATCTCGAGGCTCTGCACCCGAGTGCAAACAGGAGAAGTGCAGCCAGAGCTGAGGGCTGGAAGGTGCTCCCCATCCGAGCTTGGAGACCTCACTTCATGCAGCAGCTCCACTGGGGGCTGCTTCAAGGAAAGCCCCCCCCAAAGGTGCAGCCACGTTGATGGCAGAGGGAGCTGCTCAGCCCTGGGGGGGGGCAGCTGTTGTTTTTTTCCCAGCTGGGCAGCAGGAAGGCTGCTCCACTATTACAGCACTAAGAGAGGAGGGGGAGCAGCTCATGCTGGGGCTGAGGGAAGTTTTGGTTCTCTGTGTTGGCTGGGAAGGAGCACAGAACCGAGCGCCTGCAGCGGTGCTGCCTGGTTTCCCTCTGCTCCTCAGCAGTCGGTACCAGCAGAGCAGCAGATGGCACCGACGCTTGATTTTTAACCTCACGCCCCACATTTTTCCTTCCCCGTATCCCCATTCCCTGCAGCGGTTCAGGTGCTTGCAGCAGCCATTACCAAAACCAAACCACGCCACGCAGGGCAGAAAATAGGGCAGCGCCGAAGGCAGATGGCAGCGCTGCTGCACGCCGCAAGCTGGGATTAAAGGCTGGAGCCGGGCAGAGCTTCTGCTCTGGGAACACGGTGTCCTCGGGTGGCTCCCATGACCGCCACCAGCTCCCAGCCAAGGAGCCCGGTGCTGCAGGGGGGGCTCTGTGCTGGCAGCCCCCCCCCCCACCCCATGGGTCTGAGCCCGCTCCAGCGATGGGCACGGGGCAGTGCTGGGGACGACCCCAAGGTTATTGAGGAGGCGACAGTGACATTTCCTAAAACTGAATGTAAGACAAATGCTGTGAAGAGTTGCGTGGGCCAGCGCGGGCCCGGTGACTTAATTAGCAATTAGCTGATCAACTGCTAGCGTAGCGTAGGACACTGGGTAGAGCTCAGCAGGAGGGGAGGACGGCACCGGAGAGATCCGCGTCCACCGCTGCTGATTTAGAGACAATTCTGCAGGATGCGTTTGCAGCTGTTGTACAATGACCACTTCCAATAAAAGCTCTTTTAATCACTGCGGCCGTCGGAGCGTGGCGAGGGGCCGAGCCCCCGACCCCAGCAGCGGGGGGGGTTCCCTACAGTGGGGGGGAGCGGGCAGCGGATCAGTGCTAATTGCAGAAAGGACAATTAAAATCCGCCAGCACCGCGGGTTGGGGAGGAGCAGGAGCTGCTCTCAGCGCCCAGCCAGGGCCCTGAGCTGCGGGAGCAGTGAGACGCCACGCCAGAGCGGTGTATTAAAATACATACACTTTAATATAAAGACAAAACTTCAAAGCATTTGTATCCATTACAAATCAAGGGAGAGACACAAGAAATTAAGTGAGGGGAGGGGGAAAAAAAAAAAAAACTAACAGTGCAGGGCGTTAGAAAGGGGGGTGGGAATATATATATTATACGTACATATATACACAGCAGAATTCGTGCTACTCCTATGGAAGGATGGGAGGAATTATGGGACAACTTACCGGTGTAAAACAACAACAAAAAGATAAATTAGGGGGAGTTTGAGTTTTAAATAATTGGGTTGAATCGGCTAAATTATATATAAGCTAATCCCTATTGCCTAGGAAACATCCCGTAGCGCTGCTCTAAGAACACGCGTGGTGGTTGTGGTTTTAAATCCATCCTGAATGGATCGTTAGTAGTAGTTAAAGGTTTGCTAATCAATTCCTGAGCAACAGCAACCTCGTGCCCCGCCTGGCTCCTATGGAGGGGGAGCACAAGAGACCCAGCGGGTTGGTTTTAATTGGAGATCGATTGCTTATAGGATCAAAAAGGTTCCAAAAGCCACGTGGGATGGACCGGCCCATCCTCCTCTTCCTCGTTAACCACGGCAACGAGACCTCGCTAACGAGCCAAGCAACGGGTGTTACCTTAAACCAACACCCAACCCCAAAGCTGAGAACTTCGGGGTCAAAACCCAGAACCGAAGGAAGGGGTTTTGTTTCTGCAGGATGAAGATGGAAGGGGCCTCTGCAGAACGATGCTCGCGAATGGCAGAGGCACCGCAGGAGATTTCCAGTGTGTGCTTCCCATTGCTGGCCTTGGGGTTCAGCCCTGAAGCTCCCAGTGACGTCACCTCTCGCTGCCGTGTTCTGTCTCAATGGGTGTTTCTCCCCAAGGCGAAAAGATGAAGAAAATATGGCACAGCACCATCCCATACACTGGGAATCCATCAAGGGAGAACCCGATACGGAGACGTGGGAGCAAATGAAGGAGGAAAAGACAGCCCCAAAACCTCAATTATTCATACACCAACACCCGTGCTTCGAGAAGAAAACCCTACTCTTGTGGTTTTGCCCCTGTGCTACAGAGCTGGCTCATAAGGACGCCCACTGCTTTCCTGCACAACCCATCCGCGCTGGTTTGCAGCCCTCTGCACATTAACACAGAGATCCTCACACGGAGCTGCTCCTCCTCCTCCTCCTCCTCCTCCTGCTCCTGGCTCAGGCAAAATGCTGAGCGCAGAACTTGGGGAACCTCGCAGCGAGCTGGGGTAACTCCTTCTGAGAGAACAACCCAGAATCTGTACGTTTCCTGCAGGAAAAACGCCAATCCCAACGCAGAAAGCCAACCAGGCAGGTCACGGAGGCGGCCCTGGGATGCAGACCTGGAGAGGGGCAGCTCAGCAGCAGCAGGGTGCAGTTGGATGGGATGATCCTGGAGGTTCTTTCCAACCCTTGGTGACTCCATGATTTGAATCCCATCACCGCGTGCGGCCGCTGGGATTGATCAGTGTGACTGAATGGGACCGCGCAGCTCAGCCTCCTCTGTTCACCTCCTGCAGCGAAATGAGCATCCAGATCCTAACCTCATCCTCAGTGCCAGGCAGCTGCAGACATCTCTCAGAAGGAAACTGCCCACCCGGCACCCGGCCCCAGCACCGCTCCGGCTGGAGATGCAATGGAAGAGCCCACGGAGCTCAGCAGAGCCTGGAAGTCACTCGCTCAAGTTTGATTGAAGCATCACGAGAAAGAAATCTCAACTCCAAGTGAGCGGTTTAGCAACAGTTGGGTGATTTCAGGCTGCGGAGGGAGCAGGTTAGAGATCAGGAAATACTCCTCCAAAAGAGAGGTCAGGCGCTGGCACAGGCTGCATGGGGCAGGGGTCACCGTCCCCGGAGGCGTTGGGGAAGGGTGGGGAGGTGGCACTGAGGGATGGGGTCTGTGGGCAGCGCTGGTGGTAGGCAGGCAGCTGGACTGCACGATCTGAGCGGTCCTGTCCAACCTTCATGATTCTGAGCTTGGGCACCTGGCATCTCCCGACCCACAGAGCGTGGCAGCAGGAACCGGTGGGAGATGGGGCTGCGACCGAAGAAGGATGAAGACGTTTCCTATCCCCACAGTTGGGCGCTGCACTGAAGGGAACAGCCCAAACAAGGGGCAGCTCGACCCCCCCCCCCCCACCACCCCGATCCTACAAACCCCCAAAAGGAAAAGCATGCACGGTCCGTCCCAGGGCTGACACTGAGGACGGGGCACAGCACTGGCAGCATCTGATGGATCGGAATGGATTCCCGTGGATTCCCATGGATTCCAACTCCCTGTCTCGCCCCTCGCTGGCAGCAGCGGTGTGGAGGAGAAGGAACATTCGTGCCAGCCATCCAACGGCTGCACCCGGGCAGGAAGCAGTAACGGAGAAGGAATTCTTTTTTTGGAACTGGCTGCACGGCTTTGGTTACTGGCAGTGATCCCCAGTTCTTGGCAGCAGGTTGCAGATCTCTGGCGCAGCGCTCGCACGCCGCGGTCATGTGCGTCTCATTGCAGCCACGTGGCTCAGATCTTAACACCTGTGGGAGCTGCTCCTCCAGCAGCCCCACAACGAGCTAACGCCGACCCCGTTCTGCAGACAGGAGAGGAACGGGTTGCACTCGCTCCACTTGCACTCGCTCCACGTGGTGGCCAAGCAGCAAAAGATGGGGACGCGGGGAAGACGATGCAAATCCCACAGCAACCGCCTCTCCCCAGTGATGCAGCATTGGGACTTCAACCCCGCGTGCCCAGCTTCCCATCTCACGCTGCTCAGTTTTAAGGTGCACGTGACGCTCTCCCGGCAGCGCATCCCAGCAGGGATCGGGATGAAGACACGCACCATGCTGGCACACGGGAGCTCGCTACAACCACCCCACGGGCACACGTCTTCATGGTTTGGGATGAAGGTGAGGGAACGAGAGGCCTGCGGAATTCTGTCTTGGTCCTTCGTCAGAGAAGGATCTGCTAAAAGCAGAAGGACTACAGGGATAAAAATGGGGGAATGCAATTAAGGCTCCTGCCCCTCCAGCCGTCGCTCGCGTCCATCCCCGCCTCCCAGGACCGGAGCGCGGTGCCGGGAAGATGTGGGGCAGCTCTGCAGCTCGCAGCGACCCACGGCTCTGGATGAAGCTGGGGCTGCCCGACTCCCAGCTGCAACACATCTGGGTTACATTGTCCTCCTGGATTCCAGGACATAAACTCTGTACAGCTCCTACTAGAAGCTACGGATGTTTCTCAGCCATCGCCCTCTGCGCGTTTTTGCCCTTCTCCAGGTTCTCCTCTTGCAGCTGTAACTCAGCAGGGCGCTCCGTTGCCGCGTCCTCTCCCACGTGCAGAGCAGGAGGCAGTTCCCCAAAGTCCCTCCTCTCCAGGGCTACCAACCCCTTCCCTTCCCGATGAGCGAGACAACAACATCACATCGACAGCTTCTGCGCACAGCAGCCGCCTATGGAAGACACACGTAGGGACCAACCACCAACCAACCACACGCTGAGCTGGATCTCTAAGACTGCAGAGGATGAGGTACAGAGAAAAGGGGATGAGGTACAAAGAAAAGGGTCTACACGGAACCTGCAGAGGGTGGAAGCTGTCGGGGAACCGCTCCTCGAGGAGAGCACGCAAGGACAGAGCTATCTCACACACAGGGGCAGCTGGAAGCCGTGGTGCCCAGCCCTGCGTGTCGTGGCCCCGGGGCACCCCATCGAGTCTGAGCACCCAGCAGGTGTCCCCAGGGCCTCAGCGTGCCTCCCTTCCCATCATCCTGCTGCTGCAATTCCCCTTCTTTGACTGTAGTTTCCTTGATTGGTGCTGGGTCCAGTCTGGACTACAGACTGGGTGACGCCTACACAACGGGTTGTCTTTCTCCTCATTTTGTGCACTTGAATAAATAAGTTTTTACACGTTTACTGTGCACTGTACAGTCTAAAAAATAAAGGAAATAAAGTATATGAAATTTATAAATTTTCATCACATCTCTATAAAATACAGCCGCTGCTCCGAGCGGCGCTTTCTGTACACAGAACACCGAGTCACAATACAACGAAATGCACCAGCTCAATGCACCAGCTCAATGCACCAGGGGCAGCACGGCGAGCGAGATCGCGGCGTTGTTGAGCTACCACTCGGATCCACTTAAAGCAAAGAAATACAAAAAAGCAAAATGCACTTCGTAGACGTCTAAGCCATTTCTGGATCAAGTATCGAAAAGCTCTACCAACAAAATACATTGTACTCGGAACGAAAACGAGCTGCAAAGATCGACCTGCACCGGTACAGAAGAGCTATGTTCAGCCTTCCCAACGTCATCTCGAGGGCCTGACCGATCCCAGCCATCACGCACCCTGTTCATACACCAGTGCCCTCCCAAAGTGACCAGACCAGCTACTGAAATTCACAGCCTGCAGATGGCCCAGGACGGGGCAGGGCTCGGATCCCTGCTGCTCAACCGAGCTGCCCGGGATCCCACTGCTCCTTGAGTGGAGCGGGAGCTCTCGTTTGTCCAAATGCAATTAAAACCCACCCAGCGGCTCGGTTCTCCTCGGAGCGAACCGCCGGATGGAAGACTGCCGCAGCACACGTGGCCGTAAACCAAGTGGATTTGGGATATGAACAGAGGAAGGTGAATAAATAAAAGCAGACCTGTCTGAGAACTGGGTTTGGCATTGGTCAACCCTCCAAATTCAGCACCAAGGATCAAACTAGAGGCACAGTTCTGACGGATGAAATAGCACCGAGAAGAGGCTCTTTACATCTCTGCTGGTGTGCCAGTCCTTAGTTATTCAGAGAATTTAACCACGAGTTGTATTTATGACTCTGGGTGGAATAAAATAAGTCAAAATTATTTTCACGTTAAAAAAGATAAATACTTTACCTAAGCTATCAACAATACAAACTGGAGCCTTAAGTATTTCTTTTGCTTTTTTTTTTTTCTTCCTTTTTTTTTTTCTTTTTTTTTTTTTTAAACTCAGATTCACAGTAAATATTATTTTCTCTGTTGTTTAGGTCTTTTTAGGTTTGTGTTTTGTCCAGTAGTAAGAGCAGAACCCCTGCACAGGCCAGTGAGCACCTTTCAGTGGAAGCCGAGTGAAGTTGGTCCACGTTGTCCTTGCATAGGTCACATTGGGTTGAGGTAGAAATCCTAGTTACCTGCACAACAGGAGAGGAAGAGACTCATCTCAATGACAAAATCCACAGCGTGTCAGACGTGTCAATCATTTTCTACATTGCTCCGAGACCGACTCAGCCAGCGAAGGAGGAAGAGTCAACCCAACAGCGTTGACCCAACAGCGTTGACCCAACAGCGTTGACCCAACAGCGTTGACCCAACAGCGTTGACCCAACCATGGTCAGATGGGAGGAGGCCCCCGAGGGTCGGACCCCACCGGGGCAGGAGGAAGGTCTCTGCTCGCCCACGTGGGCCTTCACCCTTTTCTAGCACCCACTGATACACTCTGAAGTTGTTATTACCCTATGGAGGAGAAATTAAGCGGATCGTTTCAGCCCCTCAGTTCTGGATTCCAGCAAGGGCTCTGAGCACATTTATGCTGAAGTCGGGGAAAAGGCTCAAATATTTGACCTCCATCACGCGGAGCAGCACCCGTGTGCCACAAAGCAGCTCCTGGGAGGGCTGCTGCTGCCCCTCTGCTCCTCAGAACACCTCCAGGCACCTCTCACTGGACTTCAGCCGCGTGCCGGCCCCGCTCTGCCCAGCAGAAGCACCCTGTGGGATGGTGAGGCACAGCCGATGGGACGGAGGCAGGCCCAGCAACACCCCAGCATCTCCTTCAGCAGAAGACCTTCCCACTGCTCCCTGGAGCCACTCGGGTACACAGAGCCCCAATCCTCCTCCTCCTCCTCCTCCCTCAGCTCTTTCCTACCCAGCCCACCCCATCAGCACACCAGTGTCACCGCGGCCACAGCACGGGGATGTCAAGCTCTTCCTCGACCTCTCTGCTCCGTGGGGCCGAGGTGGCACTTACCTGCCTCGCCAAGGCCTATGGGGACTACGCTTGTGCCCGCCGAGCAACTTGGCGGCGAAGGCGCTACACACCACGCACAGCCAAAAGAATCTCTCAGGGATCTTGTAATTGAGGCATAGGTTTTATAAGCGGCAAAGAGTTTTCAACCATGGATTTTACGCAGCTTTTGGGGATCAGTGAACAGCGACAACATCAACGACCTACAGGAAAAGCACGGAGCGAGCTCGGGGCCCTCACGCTGCCGGAGCTCTGCGATCCCGAGCTGTTACATCACGATGCCACGGAGCATTTCTCGGAACAACAGTACCCAACTCCGTGCCGGTGCGCTTTATTCTAAAGGCATTTCAGTAGTGCTTCAGTAGAAATATGAGTACAGCCTCCAGAGACCCTCCTCTCTCCTGCAGCCCCAGCCCTTACGAAGCACGGAGCAGCAAACCCTGCACATCCCCTACAGTCTACCCAGGGAGCGAGCAATTGCCAAGCGAGCATAACGCAGCAATGATGGAGACTGTCACTGTGTGCTAATCAAGCTGCAGTGCTGACTGGCTTCTCGGTTTTCCTCATCTCTGCTGCAAATTCCAACCCCTCTCTGCTACCTGTGTCTGTGCCCTGGGGATGCAGGGGGTGCGCTGACTGCAGAGCACCAGCAGTGCATTGGCACTCCGAAGCTGCAGCTTGGGACCTGGAGGGTTTGGAACTTTCTGGTTATTGAGAGCAGCTGTTGGGGGCTGAGGGTGGGAGCGGCGTCACCCGCCCCAGTGCCACGGGAAGACAGACTTGTGGAAGGAGCAACATCTGCGTTAGAATCGTGGGATGGCTTAGGTTGGAGGGGATCTTAAAGAGAGGTCCGCTTCCACCTCCCTGCCCTGCGCTGGAGGGGAAACCACAGCTGATAATGCTGTAAAAACCATCACGGATAAAGACTCTTCCTCCTGACTGCTGATCTTCGGAAGTAAACGTATGCAGGGAGCGATCCCGACCTGAACAAAACCCCAGTGCCCACGAGACAGAGCAGTCAGCACTCCTTGTCGAGAAATCCTGACTCCCAGGCCAGGCAGCACGGAGCTCTCCTCCCTCTGCCACCCGCGCTCAGAGGTTTCCGTCTCACAGCCCGTGCCCACCCTCTCTGCAGAGGAAGAAGCATCACTCAGCATCTCGCACACCACTCCTGGGGTTCAGTCTCTAGCCTTACCTTACAACATAAGAACCGTTAGCTAAGCAAGCTCTTTATCGCGGCTTAACCCCAGAAAGGTGCGAAGCGGAAGGAGGCTGCATGCCAAGCGTGACCCACACGGCGGGCGCGCCGGCGGCGGTGGGCTGCGCCATCGGGGGCACGGACTGTGCCAGCGCCGAGCGGGGCAGGGGGGGGTGGTGGACGGTAAAGGAGGGGCGGGAGGTTTTGTGCTGCAGGGAAGCGAGCTTGATAGACAGAGCGGTGTTAGACTGGACGGAAGCGGCGGAAGAGGAGGGCATGAAAGCGTCGCCGGGCGGGATGGATGGGCTGTGCAGGAGGTCGGGGTTAGAAGCGAGCAGGGGGGGAGGTGGGGGCAAGGAAACGTTAGGAGGGGGCGGAGGGGGATGGAAAACAGATTGCACTGGCGCTCTGTTGAGGTGCTGAGAGGCTCTATTCTCGCTAGATGTTACTAAATTAGAAGAGGGGGGTGGGAAGGATGAGGATGAGGTGCTGGCAACAGCCTGCAGGGGGTTTAAGCTTAGCACTGTGCTGCTAGAGACAGCACTGCTGCTGAAACTGGCTCCAAACTGATGAGGAGAGGAGGCAGAAGGCACCGCATGGTTAAAAATACCTGCAAACAGGAGAGAAAAACTCAGCTTCAACAGATGGGCTTTGTACAGTCTCAGGTGACAAGAGAAACAAAACAAAACAAAACAAAAAAAAAAGCAAAATTATAGTAGTTACGGCCCCATACAAAAATATGCAGCATGAGAAGGCAGCAAGCAATGAGAGGTAATGGTGCAGGCCAGGAGGTACAAGAGGTTCACTTACCTTTCCCACTGCCAACCTCTACGTGCCACCAGGACACGTGCTCAGCCCCCACAACTGTCAGTGCTACACCACACGGGCAGGCTCTGAAGAGATTACGAGCTCTCTCCGAGCCGCTGATGGGAAGGCTCAGGCTGCTGCTCTTCCCTCCCCAGCCCTCCCGCTCTCCCACTCACGGGGCAGCGCAGGGGAGACCGCGTTTCCAGCAAATCTACGTGCTGAGAGATGTGAGAGTTAGGATTTCCCGACATGGTGCCTGGATGGCTATGGATGGGTAAGGCACGCTGCCCTGGACAGCGAGCAGGGGCAGGCCCAGGCTGTCTGCTGCTCCAAGCAGAACCCCAGAAGCACAAGGTGCATACGTATGCCACTGCCCTTCCTGGCAAGAAGATGCTCTTCGTGTCCGTTCAAGAGTTAGAATGCTACACAATTCCCGACACCATGCCCTCCGATGTTTTGCTCTTCCTGGATCATACTAAATCCTAATCCCGACCTCTACTCAAGCGGACAGAGCTCCTTCGCTCGGTGACGCAACGGGTTAAACCTTTTACCTGCAGGCGGACCTAGGCTGGTTCCGACACAGCAACATCTGAACAAACATACATTATGAAATCACAGAGTCGGGTGCATTCTTTCATTGAGGTGATACAACAAGTGGACAAAGCTCATGGGATTTCACTGTGGGGCAATGGACTCATCTTAATTTCGGAGAGAGAGAGAAGAGACGTGTTATGTGGGACAGGTCTGCTTCACATCCTGCGGAAGTGAAAGGGTTTCAGCCCTGGAGGGGCAGCGTCAGACTTTCCTTTAGGCCCTGTCTTAGACCAGAGAAAGAGTTCTGCCTACCTCCAACTGTTCCACCTGTAACCCCAGGAGAGAAGTTCCCCATAGTGTGAGAATTAGTCAGTCTGGTTGCAGCTGACGACACGTGGACCAGACTGGCAGCAGCTGGCATGGAATTAAATAGGGACTGCAATACTGAGGAGTTTGTCACCGAGTTGAGGTTGGCTTGCAAGGCCATGGGGCCGAGGGGGAACTGCGATCCAGTGGTCAAAGTGTTGAGGAAGGGATGGTGCGTCTGCACAGACGATGCTGGGTTGCCTGCTGAAGAAACAGCAGTAGAAAGGCTTTTCCCATTCAGAAGGCCACCAGACGAAACAGCAGCAGAAATGAAAAGGTTATGGCCGTTTTTAAACTCCACGTCTCGGTCCCTTCCTTTGCCGACCTTTCCGTTATGCTGCAAAGAGTTTTTCTCCGAAGAACCCCCCGTACGAATGCTCATCTCGCTCATCTCTTTGCTTTTCACTCCCGCACGGTTGAGGTCTTCCCCCTTGGCGCTGCCGAGGCCTTCGAGCTGCCTCTTGTTCAAGAAAGGATTTGTTTCCGATATCCCCACATCTTTGCTCCGCTGCGACTGGAAACCCAGAGCGCAGGCGGCAGCCGTCCCGTCCGAGGCCTTGTGTGGAAGAGAAGCACCATCGATAAAGCTGTGTAAACCAATGTCAGTCGACAGCCCACCGTTGTAGGCGAACCCGTTGGTGGGGTTTGTGCTGGGGCTGAGCCCGTCTGCCCCCGACGAGGGCAGGGCCATGCCTTTCCTCGCGTGCGCCGTCATCTTGGCGTCCATGGCGAGGCCGTCCTCGGAGGACGGCCTGAAGGCAAACAGCGAATTCTGGCTCAGAGACGACACAGACTGCAAGGGACTGTCCGTGGTTTTGGTCAGGTTGATGTCGGATATTGGTGAGAAAGTCGATTTCCATTTACTGCTGTTCATGTTCTCGTTGGGTTGTGCTTGTTTCCTCCCAGATAAGCTGCCACCTGGTTAGGAAGAAAGGGTTCTACATCACAACAGGCAGTTTTCACTGAACCTGCTCAGTAAGAACATAGGTTTTTTCCTTCAACACCTGGATTGTATCACTCTGTAATTCTATTTCTGATCCAAAAGCAGAAGTCATCTAGACATCCTTCAAATTTAGCTTCACATCTGCTAAGTTTTGAGAACGCTGATCTACTCTTGCACCACAAATCCCTCCCCAAGCCCTGACGAGGCACAAAGTAACTCACCGGATCTTTGGTGGCCTGTGACTACAGAAAGAGCTGACCCAAGATCTGCAATTATCGGCCACCTGTCTTAATTACGATAACCCAAAGCCCTGGCAGGACAGCACTCTGCTCACCAGCACAGCAAAGCCTTCTGTTGCCAGCACCTTCAGCCACCCCGCTCCCCAGCCCAACCACGGCCCCAAGCAATTAACATCCCTCGCACCCACCATTTTCAACAGTCTTCTGTGGAGATTTGCTTTCCAGCGATATCGTTGCAATTTTCCTCTCGATCCTAGTGGGAAAACAAAAAGGTTACAGCACTCACTGCAGTCGTTTCCTTTCCTGTTTACCCTCAGAGCCTCATGCTCACGTCTTAACAGCCGACTGAAGCACATAAAGCCAAGTCACTACATGAGACACGAGAACCACTTAAAAATATCCACTAAAAGCCCAGCAGAAGCTGTCACAGCCTCTGTGCTCTTTTGCCAAGGTCGGTGAGAGCTCGGAGAACGTCCCCACTGCTCCTTCACAACGCGGGGTCGGTGCCGTGGGTGCACACTCACCGGGTGCTGTTGTGCTCATCTTCGGATCCCTGCTCGTCGTCTGACGTGAGAGGGGAGTAGTGAACGCCGTTGGTCTGAGTGAGGGGCTTTTCCTTTTTCAGTACCGGGGGCTGGTCGTTGTCCTGGTAAGGAACAGGAGAGTTCTTCAGGGAGTTTTCAGGAGAGGAAATGGCTGTTATTTCTAAAGGCTGGTTAATGTTATTGACCTGGGGCAAGAAGGAAAGAAAGCAGTTACGGGTGAGAGCACCGCTATAGAAACAAGGCGTCTTGTTGAGGATATGAATGCGCTCAGCTTTAGGACAGGCCAACCTGGCACTGCCACGGCTCTCCCCCAGCATCGTGCAGCAGAGCCTGGGGCGAAGGCTTTAACATAACTCGGGAAAACACCTTATTTTCCTCATTTATGTTTGAGCACAGAAATGAAGACACGGGGAAATGACATTTCTTCTCAAACTGCCACTGCAGGATCCCACGAGCACAACTTGTGGAGCTGGCTTATTAACGTGGGAACACCATATGCTTCTGGCACTCGTAAGCTGTTCAGTCAATCTTAGCTTAAACTACGTTCAAAATATTTAATCTACAGGATAAGAAAAAAAAAAAAAAGAGCAACTTCACTGTAAATACAAGCTTTGGCGTCAGAGGCGAGATTATTTTTTAATTCTCAGTGCTGTGACAGAAAGAACTCTTTGAAGGGGTTCTCCAAAGGCATTGAAGGCCATGGATGGGCCCTGGGCAGACTGGTGGGGGCACCCAGCCCTCGGTCCCCTCCACCCCAAACCATTCTGTGATACCTATACCACAGCAGTTCCCCGACTTTCAGCAGCTCCCCTGCCTCTCAGAGGGGCCGTTTCCACGTAGGGTCATCACTCCAGTTCTAGCCACTACCACTGGGACCACCTCGTGGCCCAAGAAGAAAGCACTGGAAGCCGATTTCTAGCTCAAAGAAATCTCCCCGGCCCTCTGCTTTTTCGCTGCAGCCCTTTCTTCCCGCCCTTACCATGGAGTTGATATTGAGCGGTGAACCTGACGGCTGCGTAAAGAGTCCAGACACAGTGGGCAAGGATTTGCGTTTGGGGGAGACCCCGGAGCTCCCGCTGAGGTTCCCGGTGGAGGATCTCTTCCGCCGGCCGCGCTTCTTCCCGTCCTGCGCGTGTGCTGGGCCGCAGTCCAGCCGAGCGCTCGCGGGCAGAGGGCTGTGCTTGGTGGAAGGGGATTGTTTTACATGTCCTGTATTAGGAGAGATCGTAAAGATGATTCTTCTCTTGGCCTCGTTCTCAGGATCTGAAAATGCTGCATCAGACTGAAGATCCCCCTTTGATCCTTCGGCAAACATCTTCTGAGCATCTGCATAGTGCAATCCCCCTACCAGGCTCTGGGAGGTGCCATTTAACCTGGGGCTTGCTGAGTGCTGGTGAGCAGGGGAGCTTTGCCCAGAGTTCCTCGACTGCATCATTAGCAAAGGATGTTGTGGAGTGGAACTCCGAGACCCTACTGAGTTAAACAGACTCCCGGAGTCGTCCAGAGCTGCCTGATCAACACTATGGTTAAGATGGGCTGGGCTGTTTGTAAGATTTCCATTGACTGCCACGGAGCCAGAAGAGTAAGAAAAACCTGTTGAAAGGGAAAGTATACATCACTGCTTCTGCTGAGCGATAGTTGACAGTGCTAGATGTGCGGGATGGCTGGGGCTGGCCCGGCTCTGCCAGCGGCCGTGCAGCTGGGATGCTGGCTCTGCACGCTCACGGTTCCACTCGGGCCGTAACGATTTGCTCTGCTCCCTCGCCTATGTTACATGGAGATAGCCTGTAATGGAACCTCCAGTGAAAGGTTCTTGTAAGCTGTTCCACCTCCTGAAGCCGGGGCTCCTGTTTCTCTACTCCTTCCTATCGTCAAGGAAATAAGAGGGGCAGATCGAGTTGGTTTCCTTCCTCAAAGATCAGGGACTCTGCCTGTACAGCCCAACTCCTGCTCAACACTACACAACAGGCAGTGGCTTCCAAGTGATGGGACCTCACTGGGCAGAATGCCACCTGGGATAAGCCTGGGAAGGGGATTAGGTCTCTGTCATGGCATATCACAAATGGGTTTAGTGCTCTAGTAAGGCCTTGTCTCCGGGCTGCCTACGTGGAAAGGACAGAAGGGAATACAGCATTGTTCTACATCGTCTTTTAGATAATTCTTTGGTTTTATAGGAAATTGCAGCCAAGCCCTTCTTTGCAAAACAGATGCTAGAAGCAACACAAGCCCCTCAAGGTGATAAACATGAACAACAAATGCACTCTGACGAGGGATCAGCTGTAGGACAGCTTCTGTATGCAAGAACCCACGTTTCCCTGTCCACAACATTTCCATACCCCAAACAGCTACAGGCCACGATTCCAACAGATGAGCGAGCTCAGCAGCCATGTCTGTACTTAAAGGCATCCCTACCCTCTCCCTTGTTTCCCAGATTCTGGTGCCTTTACAAATGCTCATGAGCCATCACTGAGATTTGCTTAAAGAAATTAATTTTACTATTGAATAAAACAAGAAACCCTCCACCACCACCCTGCAAAAACAGAACTTTGAGTGATAGTTCACAGCACAGCCGTTGGATGGCCTGCAGCTTGCAGAGATAGGAATCTCTTCATCCACAGAGAAGAATGCACAGAAACCCAACTACTGCAGCTCAGATAAAGACAGGCCCCAACTAATACTCCGCACTGAAACCTATCCAAGCTGTAGGCACGGTTCTGACGGGCTCAGAACACCCTTCTCTGTGACCCCTTTGGTCTGGTGACAAAGGCCACGTCTCCCTAGCGCTGTGCTGCCCCGAGTGACCTGCCACGAAGCACTCACAAAACTCCAGGTGTGTGCACACGTGGGTGCTGCCGCGCTGCGACAGAGCACCTCCGCGCCGCTGAGGCTGTTACCTGAGGTAGCCAAAGCCAGTGGCTTGTTTCCAGCAGCATTGCTTACACCATTATGAGAACTAGCACCAATCTGCTTTTCAAGTGTCGATGAGTCTCTGCTCTGATGAACTGGGCTAGGTGTGCTTCTCTGCGGGGCAGAAACAGGAGTGTTAGTGCAGGAAGGTGACTCAGAAGTCACCCATTTCAACAATATTCACATGCAGCAGTAGATTACCAGGAAAAGCAGCTCTAATCCCTTGATACCCTAGATTTATCTTGTTTTGAGAAAAATATAGACCAGTATGGGACACAAAGACACGCTGCCATCTGTTGCAGTGTGGTGGTACCCGGCGTGCACTTTGTACCATGCACACAGAGGCTGCCCCAGCCTCAAGGCACTGCTCAGGCTCATCCCATGCAGCTGGGACACTGCTCACAGACAGCCCAGCTGAGGCAGCATTAGTCTCATGGGGCAGGCAGGAAGGTGTGGGGCTATGAATAGATTGACTGATCAATGGGATTCCTGGCTCCCAGCACCACAAACCCTCAGAAGCTGCACTTTCCCACAAGGCAAACACTCAGCCCACCAGCTCGAGGCACGTGCTTTGCTTTTCCTCCTGGCTGAAGTACCACCACTCCACAGACACAGGAGCACGGGTAAGAGCCAAGAGGATGAACCCCAGCAGCAGCACTAAGCACCCAAGATTAGCAGCCCACTGCAGATTCCAGCACTCAGCACCCCACTCCTCTCCCCCGTGACCTTAGTTAGGGATGGAAAGCGTTGACAATGCCTTACTCACCACCTTCTCAACACGGCTAGGCAGGACTACGCTGGCCAGAGGGATGCTAACTGGGAGCTTATTGGGCTGCACTGTGCTGAGAGGAATACTGATGGGTAGGCTGGTGATAGTTTCTCCATTACTCACAGAGGTCCTCTCTCTCAAAACCTGCAAACGCAAAAGAGAAAGTGATGTTCTCAACTGCAAGCTGTTACAGAAGAGACGTTCTGAGCTAACAGTAACGTGCTCGTTTCGATTTTGCCCCTTTTTTCTTCCCCCTCATTAAGAATTACGTAATTAAAAGTGATAACCACATCACCACATACGCTCTGGAAAGCCAGGGCACGCATACAACGTCAATACACTGGGACAGCAATACCCAGCAGCACAGAGACATGTAAATTGAGGCTCCTGCTGCCCCTAAGCACAAGGGAAGGGCTGCCCTGGGTGAGCTCCTGCCCCAGTGTTTGTTACAGCCCCGTGAAGAGCACTCAGCTGGCAGACTGAGATCCTCTGTACGCAGAAGATGCAGCACTCAGAAATATTTCCATGGTAACCTCCTGTTGGAGGGCACCTGCTTGCTGTGATGGTCGATTTTTATTTTTTTAAATACAAAAGACAGTCTGGTTTTCAAGTTGAAGTGGACACACGGCAGATCAATGCAGTCCTACTGCATTACCAGCATATTTGGTATGCAAACCAGCCAGTCAAAGGTGAGCAGGTCTTTCAAGGGCACCATATTCTCTTCCTCTAGCCAGTTCCTCTTTTTCACTGCACCACACCTGCCACATTCTGTGTTATTTCCATGCCAAGCTGACCACAGAGCAGAACACGCCTGCTTCTCGCAGCCTAGAAACCTTTCCTGTGTTCTACCAGGCGTCAAATCTCCATGCTCACACCAAAGTGGATCTCTTACCTTCTCGCCTGCAATCGGTAAGGCCGCTGGGGAGGAGGGCCGAGTTTCCTGAGGACTCAGCTTGATGCCATTGGAAATACCAGGGCTTGGATATGTAAGGCCATTCTCTTTGACGTGGTCAGCTCTGCAACAGGGATTTAGCATCATCAGAACACAAAGCTAACGACTTCTGTTTTGCAAAGTACCAAACTCAAGGCACCATACCACCGTGTCTACCCAAGCAGCTGAACTGCTGGTTTTGCTGAGACAAAACCTTTAAGCATACAGAACTCCACCTTTAAACGTATTTTTCCACAATCCAAACAAACCACTGTTATTAAACACAATCAAGCCCTTCCCTAGGAAATGATGGCTCTCACCTCTGTATCTCATTCGTTGTTGCTTTTCCATTGACTGCGTGGTCTTGATTCAAGTGTCTCCTTAGTGCTATTTTAGCAGGGGAAAACCTGGTGTAATCGGGTAAGGACAAGCTCGCCATCCTGTCCGCCTTCTGCCTGCCGTGGTTTGGGGTACATGGAACTATCTCTTGGTCCAGATGAGAGGTCATGTACTGAGGGGTGTTCTGCTTGGAGGACGGCCTGCTGAAAGTGTTGTGAATCTCATAGGGAGCAGCGTGGCCGTTCATGGACAGCTCGGGGCTCATGCCATTGACGTGGGGCATAGGAAACTTGGAGCACTCGAGCTCCAGCTGGAACCTGCCGTGATCGGCCTCGGGGTCGCGGCTCAGATGGGTTTTATTCCGTAGCTGCACTGACATTGACTCATCCGACGGCGTGTACGATTTCAGCTGCATGAGCTCCTGCTGCCTTTGGCTTTTCTCAAGTTCCACAATGCTGATCTTTAAATAAAGAGGAGGACAAGGATTAAAGACCGCACGAAGCAGTTCTAACGCATCACGGAGCGCCGCCTCAATGTGCTTCGCAGAACGAGTGACCCCATCTCTGGGAATAATGCAGAACGGGTGACCCACACCTTGAGGAACAATTCAATATGCTGCTCCGAGCCCACAGCTGAGACGTGCAGGGAAGGGGAACGGCTCAGGAACTCTCAGAAAGCACATTCCACATTTTGGAAGCAAAGAAAATGCCCTCGGTATAATAGAGAGAATACAGAATAACCCAATAGTGTCAGTCACTGAAGGAAAGAGTCACTCTCTGTACAGACAGAGATGCTGCAAATAGTTGGATAAGCTTTAGAATTACACAAGGACGTGAAATTCTTTCACATTTCTTTTCACTGCAGTGACATTCTATGAGACCTCATTCCAGAACTGAGACTTCAGAGCACACAGAAGACATTACACTGAAGCCATATATTATGCAGACAAGCAAGACCTTTCTTTTCACCAGGCCACGCTTTTAAATGATGTTTAATGACACATCACAATTCCCTCTTCCACAGCACTACGAGGGAATGAGGTCACAGCATCTACTTTCTTCAACAGTTACCTGCACCCTTACTCTCCATGTTTACCAAACCCCTCCTAACAGCAGGGCCTCATATTTAACCAAGCACTCTCGTTGTCCAAGAGCTGCCCGGGGTTGGTGATCCTGGAGTTGTGTTTTGCTCTGTACCTGCAGTTCCAAACAGTGCTTTTGTTTCTCAGAAATCTGATTCTTCAGCGCCTGCTTCTCCTTCAGCAAGTTCTCCAGTGACAGTGTGGACCAATCTAGCTTCAGCTCTTCGCAACGTGCCTTCAGCTGCAGAGACACGAGATACAAGGATCAAAACACAGCTCTCAACACTTCACACCGCTCGAGCTACAAGGCGAGATGCATGCACCTCTCAATAGGGTAACAGCAAGAAGGTTCTTAACCTGCCAAAAACTCCTCCCAGCTTAAGCCAAAGGGGCACAGAAGAGCCCCGTAGTATCTGTGTCATGTAGGAGGAGGTGACCTGGGTCATTTTAAACCAGTTATCACCCACCAGACCGGTGACCAGACCTCCCCCTGCCTACCTGAAAAGCCTGAGTTACTGAGATGAAAACTAGGAGCTGTGAGGGCAGCCCTCAGCTCACGCTCTTCCCCCTCAGGTGAATGAGAGCATCACTGCTGCTCAGACACGAGCTCTGTACGCACCAGCTGCAGGCTCTGGTTCCTGAGTTCGCTGTTATCCTTCTCCAGCTGCTTGGTCTGTTCCTTCAGTTGCTGATTGTGAGCAGAGATTTCCTTCTGAGCCTGAATCAGGTCGTTGTATGTCAGAGCCTTCACTCCCAACTAGAACACAGGGGGGTGAGAGAGAAAGAGATCACTCAGTAAGGCCTTGACACACCAATTCCAGACAATGGTGCATTCAGAAGCAAGGCTGAGGAGACCTGCAGCTCCCAGGAGCCCCCCAGCACCCCCCGAGGCACTTGATCATTATTAGGGGGATGAGAAGGGACAGAAGTTCCTCACTTGGAGCTGCTGTTCAGCCATTTAACCTGGAAACTGGCATTTCACCTCTTGCCAGTCTAGATCACTATTGTTGTACGGAGCCACTACGCTTCCTCCTACACTTCCAAACCAAACTTAATCAAAGACTGAAAGAGATTTCACATGATTTAGCCCCATGTACTGCAAAAAGGAGGGTGCTCTGAGACCCAGCACTACTCTGGTCTCATTTTTCTCCAATCCATTTGCATGCAGATGACCACAAGCACACGCTGTCCCCCGACCACAGTCACCTCATCAAGTTTCTGCTGAAAAAGACGTTTGATTTCCTCTTTCTGTGCCTGGCAGTGGGTGAATAACTGCTGTGCCGTCCCCAGTAGCTGTGCATTCTTCTCCTGCAAGAGGGAAAAGACACAATGCACGCATAGCACCAATGCAGCACGGTCCAGCTCGGTAAGACGCTCACATTTAGTCTGCACAGCAAACTGGGAGCCAACCTGAGACCTGTGAACAAACCCAGCTCTGTGAGCTGCATTTGTCAGCTTTGCTGAAGATAAGGAAGCTGAAAAGAGCTTTTAAGTAGTTTCTTCCACTCAATGGTAAAACATCACCAGGGCAGTCTTAATTCATTTTTACCCTCCTACTGCATTGTAAAGAAGTGGTAATAATCACATCCTACAGAGCAGAACTGGAACAGATTATCTGCAGGAAATCTGTTACTAAAACGGGAACAGAATCTGAATCTCCAGAGCCCCCAGCTCAGAGTTTTCCTACACAATACTCAGTAAATGGAAACACACTGCGGGGGACGTGGGAGGAAAGCCAGGAATCGGGCAAAGCCCTCGGAGCTCTGATGACAACACGACGCCGCCCGGCCCCTCCGCTGGCACAGCACCTCCTGCCCATGGCGTTCCTCAGCTCGATACTTGCTTGCTCATTTCATGGTCACACATACGTGGGCAGCAACGTGCAAGGATGGGACGGGCCAAGGAGCCTCGTCTTTCAGCTCCCCATAGAAAGGGAGAAAAAAGTTCCCACTTTTCTGCTGTTGAAGCCAAGGGGGAATAGTGCAGAAACCGAGCTGTCACTCCCGAGAAAGAGCAGGAGAAGGGCACAAAGTGTCCTGAGCTTCCAAGCAGTTCAATGCATGCGAGAAAACACCGGACCCAGCAGGGAGCTGAGCAGCTGCAGCGCTAACCTGACCTGATACAGCCGCTCTGCTCCCAGCACCAGCTGTCTCCTTCAGCCTTGCCAGGCAGCCGAGGAGCTGACAGCTCCATCTAAGGGTACTCGGTGAACTAGCAGCTCACACAAGTTGTTTGTTTTCAAACCGTATTCACAAAAGGTTTTGCCTTGTACTTCAAAACCCCTCGTGTTAGAGGGAGTCAGGAAATAGCACGCACACAGCAGCACCTCGCCCTGAGAAGTTCTGCTGCTGGGAAGTTCACCGAGCCATGCCCTCCCCACGGAGCACTGAGTGCCTCAATGGAGTGCAGCACCCCATTCAAAACATCTTTTCACACGGAATTTCTCATTCCCACGTCGAAGTACGAAGCAGCTGTCAGACACCAACGTGAGCCCATTAGTTTTCCCCACTCGAGCTCTGCTTCCAGAGTACAGCACGATACCTGCACGCCAGCGTTTCTCATTCTGCTTTCTGTGCAAGGAGGTGAGTTAAATTCACGGTGACTTTTCTGACAACAAGCACAGAACAAGAAGGAGAATAGGCTGCTTCGGGAAAAAGCTGAAAATAAATGGCAGCAACCACAGGGAAAAATCCATCTGCATGGAGAGCACAGCAGCACCAACCCATCAGCAGCAGCAAACGGGGCAGCACAAGCTGGCCTTGCTCACTGGCAAAAAGAGTTCCCGTTACGGAAGATCCCATAATCACTGGGATTCGATTCAGGAAGCACTTCAATTATTCATTAACTGAGGCGAAGCAACACAAGGAGGAAGGCTGGTTGAGCAGTGAGTCTCCTCCCTCTGCTGGAGGGACGGCTCCACAGCAAAGCAGAACGCTGCCCTTGGCAGCCACAGCGCTTGGTTTGCCTCTCCACGTGCACCACTCCATGAATCCACACTTTTCCCACCCATGGAACCTTCACGTGTCATCATTAAGAGCTCAGCCGGAGCGTCCTTAAGCTAGGTGAGAGGTGCATTTATTTCTGATCCCATGCTTCAGTTTGCCAAGTGTTTGATGAACCATTCTGACGCCCGAGCACTCAGGATTCGTTGAGGCTTTTACAGTGGGAAAAGAGCAAGATGTCAAAAACCAGAACATTCAGCTCCAGGGAACGGGCACGGGCGCTTCCTTAAGGACAGGGTTCAGGACAGCAGCTTCCTGCACGTGTGCACACAGCTTCATACGTCAGAAAAGAGGGAAAAGCAGAAGCACTGAAGCAAGCCCTCCCCAGCTGGGGGGCACTGCAGGCGATGCACCTTCCCAGACTGCAGACAGGACACTCAAGCACACACAGAGTGACCAAGCCAGCAACAAAATCCCCACACGTTCAGCCTGATTCTCACTCTGGCTGAGTCTCTGCCCTCAGCCTGTGCTGTGCTGCAGTTCAGGTGCACGCAACTCTGATTTCCAGCACTGCTTCCAGGTATCTGGTAGTCTGACAACTCTGTTTAGAAGCATAAAGAAAAGACACCCACCTTCTCCTGCTCCAGCAGCTGTTGCAGACTTGCTTTATATTGAGGAGTTTTCATGTATGCCATGAACTGCATGTACTGGATCTTAAAAGAGTCTGCAAAGAAATAAGGCAATTATGTATTTTAAGTGTCAGAAAGTGCAGTGCTCCTGTTTGGGGCCATTGGCTCCCCTGCCCCCCGGGCCCTGCACTCGCTGCCTTTTTGTTTGGACTCTCACTCAGACCAAGCCATTAAGGATCAATTTAAAGCACACTGAAAACAGTCCCCTGATGCAAGCTGAGCTCTGGGATCCATCAGCCGCTGTTCATAGGTAATCCAATGGAAATTACAAGAAGTGCACTCTACAGTGAAGCTCAGAGGAAGGCAGTGGGTGCTAATGGTGTGCCTGCATGATGAAAGAGGAGTTTGCTTTTACTACACCAGCAGCAAAAACAACACAAGACCGGCTGCAAGAGCCCAGATCTTTGCTCTTTCTCCAAGGATGACTTGCAGTAATCCTCACCCTCCTTTTACTCCTATTGTGTAACACACCTTCCTCCTCCTCAGCCCTCCTGGGGCATTACATCATGGATCCAACCACACCATTTCAGCCACTCTGCTGCAGTCACAGGCAACCCGAGCACACCGTGGGCATTGCTCAGACTCTTGCAGCAAGGTTTCCTCCAGACAAGTGTCAAACTCAGACAGCAACTCATTTTTGTTCGACTTTGCTGTGCGTTTCACAGGGAAAACAGAGCGCTGTTGTCATTTAAGAATAAGAGAATGGTTTCATTTAAGCTGAAGTTGTTTCTGATGAGCCATTTGCACTGAAAGCTGTTTTGGATTCCTGCTAAACCCCAGTTTCTTTCTTTTTGTGCCAATCAAGAGCTGAAACAAAATCAAAACCAAACACAGACCAAGATACCAACTTCAGCAGCAAGCTGACCCCTCTCTCCTCTTCCCCTTCTTCCACAGTGTTGGTCTACTAACAACCCTGTATGTTTAGAAACCCCAAAGCAAAGGTCCCCATCACAAACAGTGATGCCACAGCCTTACCTAGCAGCTTCTGTAGTGCGGGTGGGGTGGGTGTCACCAGCAGCTGGTTGGATGAATGCCGTTGCACTTTAGGAGGTAGTTGGTAATATGGACTATGAGGTGACTTGTATGCATCTGAAGGGAGAAACAAGGACAACCCTTGAGGTGGGAAGGGCACAGAAGCTTTACCATTCAAAAGCATTCACCCGCAGTGAGATATGGTAACTTGGCTAGACAGACACGCTGCAACCAAACGTTTGGAAGGGCAACTGCAGCGTGGCCTTAGAAGACAGCAGCGAGGCACAGCACAGCTCCAGCTCCTGGCCAAGCACCTACAGACCCACGGAGGCATGCCAGCACCTCCAGGGGCACTTTGCTTTGGTGGTAAGGGAGAAGGCATGGCACAGAACCAAACTAAAGCCAGCACCAAAGGGAGAACGACCTCAGTGCATCCATTATTTACGCTCGCGTGGCAGGGACAGGCTTCTCTGAACTCACCCTGAGGAGAGGATGAAGATGTCTGTGACACAGTTTGAGCATGCAGAAGATCTAGTGCAGTTTGGTTCTTCTTGGTCTTGCGCTCTGTACTTGCAGTGTTCATTTTCTTGGGACGCCCTCGCTTCCTGCCTGCCATTTTCCTTCCTTTTTTGCTCAGCTTTTTCTTCCGTGCTTTAGAGGGAGATGGCTTTTTAACAGCATTTGCCCCAGCTTTTTCTTCTTCAGCACCAGAATCCTAAGGGATTTTTTAAAAGCAGAAAGCTCTTTGGTCGTTGCTACCTACACAAGCAGCATTCCTTTTAAGCAAGCATTAATAACTTGGTTTAATATATTTATGAAAGTGAACTGTTAAGTAAGTTGCCAATGAACTAGGCTTGCTTGGAACCAGAGCTGTCCCCAGCACCCTAGAAGCTGTGCTAATTCCCTTCTGGGCATACTCATTACAGAAACAGAAGTGTAACTCTTGTCTAAGAAGAGCCGATTATCCTCCTATTGACCACACAAGTCAATACAAGTCCTTGTATAGTCTTCAACTGACTTTCATTAAAGTCAAAATACATTCCATACTTCACATTTTTATGCACAAACAGTCGCTGCATTTCTAACAGTATCACGCAACCGAATGAGAAAGGAAACGTTGCCAAAGACACTCAGCAACCCGGAGCAACACTGAAGGAGGAGCTCCCCGAGCAGCACTGACAGCAGCTCAACCAGCTCTGCCATTCATCTGGCAACGCTTCTCTCCCCCCAGAATTATCAGGGCAATTCCCCAAGTCTCACTCAATCAACAACACTGATGCCAGTTTACACACTGGATGCATTTCCCCTACAGACAGTCACCTTGTTTTCTTGAACCTTCGTTGGAGTAGTTGTGTTGCTCTTGTTTTCTCGCTGTTGACGACGTCTAGCTGCCTCTTGTTCCTCCTGAACAAACGTTTTAAAAGGGTCAATGATCTGTTCCCATGTTCCTCCCTTTCCAACACGGATCCCTGTCTTTCCTCACTTGGCCCCAAACTCTTCCCTCACTCTGCCCCACCCCCCCCAGGCCACACAGTGCAGTTAAAGGTCCTTTAGTGAGCACCACATCTTTCCCCACACATCCAACATTGCAGGTACCACTACATCACTATAAGAACAACCTCATGGGACTCAAAACGTCAACGCCGTTAATCATCGCCCGATTCAACTTTAACCAAGTCCACAGAAGGGCACAACAGCAACTCCTCAGCTTTGTTTTCTGCTAGGCACTAAGGACAAGGAATTTCACCCTGCTCACTAACACCTCTCTCGTACCTTCCAGGTGAGGTTAAACCTGCATAAAGATTCAGACACCTCAAAGACTTCTGCAATCTGAGCAACGCATCATCCAGACTCTATAATAAATGGCAGATTTAGGCATCCTCCCCTTTCAAATCAAGGTAGTTCTACAGCACACAGCTGCCACCTGATTTTCAGTTTCTTTTTTCCCTTTGACTCTGACAAGTCTTCTCTTCTCCCAGGCTTGAACATTCTGGAGTAACCCAATCCCAAAGCTAACCAGTCTGCTTGCAGGCCTTGCTAAGTAAATCTATGTTCTCCTAAAGATTCAAGCTGCACGGCCTCATTTCATCTCATCACTGGCAATACCAGTTCCCAGCGCTGGGAACACCACTGCCATCAGGTGTTTTGGTTGGATAAAGCCCATCAGAGTCCCAAAAATCCTTTGGCACATTAATTCCACGTGTGACAGCACAGACCACAGCGAGTGCCATCACATTTCACGTTCCCAGTGGAAGTTCCAACAGCATCACTCCCCATTTCTGTGCAGTGAAGCACTGGGAAAGATTCAAACCATCGTTTCCTCCTTAAAACTTCAGTGCTTTAATGAACAAACAGCTCTCTGTAGGTCTCCAGGGTGATGGGAAGAACACCTGGAGGCTCCCCATTAATTACCCATTATAGAGCTCTTGAACATGATTGTATTAGTGCTTGATGGTGTGTGATGCTTCACTTCAATTAGCTCCATGCACATCATCCCTCACTTAGCAAGAAAACATAATTTTCTACCCATTCTGTACACCTTGAACAAGTGACCAAGGCCCTCCTGCTGGCTCCCCCGTTACTTTGAATTTCCTACAGGAAACGTCTGAGACTTACCCTGAGTTTTGGATTTTTGAGACTAGAAAAATAGTTTTCAAGCTGCAAACAGAAAGATAATAATTTCGTGAGTCACGACAGAAGAACACACAAGAGCAAACCATGAATTTATGGCAAATGCAGAGATCCCAACTGCTTGTCCCCTGGTGGGTGACGTCGAGAAGCGATTTACGTTCATTCTCTTTGAGATGGACACGATGCGTAGCAGGACGTAACCCAAACCCCAACAAAGCTTTATCAGCTTCCCCACAGCCTGGCCTCGGTGTGAAGCTTTGCGTGCCCTATCTGCACTCAGCAGAAGGTTATTTGCAGCGAGGCTCCTTCACTCCACCCACATATTTACCCACACTACAGCATATCCTCTCACAAAAGCACTATCAGACTGAAGCAGGCGCAGAAAATATCTTACTCTCGTATGGCAAGAAACACAGATAAAGTGTTCTTTTTCCACAAAAGCTGATGTTTCTATAGAGTTGTTTTGGTTTTCCTTAAAGGAAGAGAAGCACAGCGGGTGCATCAGCGCTGTCATTGAGCTCTGCTCAGCCCTACAGACCAATGAGAATTGAGAATGACTGCTGGAATACGGCAGAACAAAAAGGAAGCTGTACAACGAGGGACCCCCAGAGGGTTTTCTTGGCGTGCTGGCTGGAGCAGACCGCCAGCACTACACACAGGCACAACCCTGGGACACGAGAAGGAATCACACTGCTAACTCCAGCTAAGGAGCAGCCTGCTGCAGTGCTGTGTGATGCTGGCACGCTGGCTCCGGGTGGGTGCAGCAGGCAGAGCCCCAGCCCGCAGTGATACTCACTATGGTTCGGTCAATAGTATGCAGGTAGTAAGAGACTGGCTTCCCGGTCCACGACACAGAGCCCTTCAGTGGGGACAGCTCCACGACTCTCATTATAGTGCCAATATCTGAAAGGAAGAAAGGGAAGTTATTTTCTGCAGCCGGCAGAAAACCTAGGAAATTCTGAAGCTCAAGCTTGTGTTTGTCCATAGAAAACCATCCTAGAGTTACAGAACATCGTTCGATCCAACCCATGTACGCTGCACTATATTTGGATTGAGGAAAAAACAGTTTTACATTTGCTTTCTTGCCCATATTTGTTTTGTTCCCTCGAACTAATAGGCCTGGGATGTGCCCGAGTATTTCCATAACCACTGAGCACGGAGGCTGACTCCTTCTTCAAGCTCTGTGCTTCCCACTGTGTTTTTTAAACGATTTCACTGCTCATCCTTTAAGGCACCAACCCCCTCCCACCCGAAGCTCCATCACCTATTTCTCCATCACTTCAGTACCAGCCTTCATGGTACTGACATAGCAGCTGGTATACACAGAACTGCAGCGCTGGGGAAGGCGGGGACAGACTGGCAGCCGTGATCAGGGCTTTTACAGGGGAATAAAAGAGCACGTTGGCCACTTTGCCTCCTCTCTGCTTTTTTCAATAACCACAAGCTGCCAAACCCAGCAATGAGGGGAGCTGGGACGGTCAGCAGCCAGGACCTAATGGTTAATGCAGCTCTGGATGCCATGGAAAACAGCATCGAGAAGGAAAATGGCAGTTTTGTCTGCCCAGCGCTCCAGACACAGCAATTCAGTAAAAATAACTCACAATGGCACTATTTCAGTCCAGCGCCTTAATGGCACTCCTCAAATCGCTGTTCTTGAAAAGCAGTTCACCAAAAGCAGTTGCCAAAAAGAAAACAGAGCCGGAGCTCTGCAGCTCGAGACGTTCCTCTGCCATGCTGCACAAGGAGGGGAACAAAGTGCTTCTTAAACCCAGGGAGCGTTTTACTCCGGACACAGTACGTGCACGTCGCAGCTTGGATCATCCCCCTGCTTGCAGAGCCCTCAACAATAAAAACTGCATAAAGGTCAGAAGCAAAACCAACAGCACAGCGTGCGAGCAACCTCCAAACCTCATCAGACTGCAGTTCACATGCTTGCAGAGGATAACGTTGGCAAATATCACGTCTGCTGTGTTCAGAAGGAAAGGAAAAAAAAAAAACAAACGTTGCTGGCAGCAAAACAGAGGCAGCAATGGGGTGTGGATGGGACGGGGCTGTTCGATCCGTTTGCAGCACTGAGGACGAGGCATTCAGCAGCTGAGCACGTCAGCATCAGTGCTTCTGACACCACAGCCGCTGGGATTTACCCCGTCTGCTTTCTGTTTGAGTGATTTAGGAGGCATTTCCCTTTGCTATGTGTGCTACTGGAACACAACAGACCTTTCCTACTTGACGACTCTTTATAAAGAGCAACCAAAGCCCACGGAGGATGCATTTGTGTAACGAGCACGGTGTAACTTGAACAACAGTAACAAAAAGGGCATTCGTACCGCTCAAGTTTCGACTGTTAATTCTAAAATTTAGAGGTGCAAAAGGTTTTGAGGACACAATTCTCCCACCTGGAAAAGAGACAAAAAAGCAAAGTCAGTTTCCAGTTTCCTTCAGGAACGACCAGTTACGAACCACAACCTCACAGAGAGCCCAAAAGTGGTGTTATTGTCTTTGGCACAGAGCTGTCCTATGGAAGCCACCACTTCTCTGTTCATTCCACATTTGAGTCTTTTTTTTCCCCCAGAATTTCTTACTTTTCTAACTTCTGCCATAACCCACCAAAACTGTGACTTATCCAGGTGTTTACAGGGGAAGCAGCCACCAGAGCACCCCAGGTGACGTCAGGGCCACTCCTCGAGGAGCATGCAGGACATCACTCGTGACCACATCCCCATTTTAACACGAATTAGTTAATGCTCAGTACCCAATGCGACAATTTTAAATTGAATTCAGTATGCAATGAGGGAAGCTGCGCACAGCCGAGCCCCTGCGGTGGGAAGCTCTGCAGTGCCCGCTGCTGGGTGTCCCCACCACTAAGTGCCCCAACACGGGAACCCCAGAGCAGGTGAGCAGGGCTCCTCCTGCCCCAAAAGCTCTGCAGGAAGGCTCAGCATGCAGAGCCACCTCCGAGAGACCTCCTAGCTGGGAGGCTGGAGCTAGGTGATCCCTGAGGTCCCTTCCAACCCAGCAGCCATTCTGTGATTCTAAGCGATGGCACAGATTTCTGGTTTGTGTTTGGAAAGAAGCATCAAGCTGGAGAAGTCCCCACCACGGCGCAGCCGCTGCTCCGTGTGGCTCAGAAGGAAAGCCACCACCTGGCAGCTCCCACCACGGCCGGTGGGAAAACCATGGGATAAGGTGGGGAGTTGGATTGGTTACCTTCCTTCATGTTGGCAAATCGCTCCTTCAGTTGGTGATCCACCTCAGGACCAAAGGCAAAATTATTCACAAAAATAACACTGCAAGATAACAGCGGAGTTAATAAACGGGGATGGGTGTATGGCGCCGAGCACACCCACACCACCACCCCCCAACTGCTCTGAGCATTCAGCCCCCTATGAAACCAAAGGACAGCTCCCTCTGTCCAGCAAAGGGTTTGCTTGTGTCGCTGCCACACAAAGCAGCCCGTAACCTACAGCGTTGCCCAAAGAATGACATTTAAGACAAGGAGTGAGGGCAGCCTGCTCCGACAGCTCCTCCCGGCATGCAGCTGGCTCTGCACCGCGTCGCACTCGTTACAGCAGCAAGTTTCAACGCAGAAACAACGTGCAAAACACTTTCACTCCTCTCCCATGGTGAGAGCAAACATCAGCACCACGACTGCCACCACGCTCGCCACACGCAGGAAACAAATCCTCAGTGCTACACGTGCACAGCTCATCCCATTACTCGCTCACATTTCAAGTGCAACGGCAGAAGATCGCAGCTGCTCTTTGGTTCTAGGTGGAAAGGTTTGCACCTCGCAGCGCTTTCCCTGCACTAAACCCTGCACTTCAGCCTAATCCCAGCTGAAGAGCTGCACCTCTGTCTGGGGTAGGACCTGCAGCAAGGAGGGGGGGGGGGGGGTTGTTCCTGAAAGCATCGCTCACATGGGAGCGCAGCACCTGCACGTAGGTAGGATGGTTTGGGAAAAGAAGCAGAACGCAGTACGGATCCGAAAAGAACGGGGAAAAAAAAAGAAAAAAAAAAAAAAAAAAAGGTTATTTTTAGGGCTGTGTCCGAGTGTCCCTGCCCTGCTCCCTACCCGCACCCTGCACGTACACACTGCACGCAGCGCTGGCACGCGGCTGCAGCACAAAGAACCGGTTCCTTTGCCAGAGGGCTGCTTGCAAACTCCCCTCCTCGTGCCTCTACGCATGAGACGTGCTCAGCAAGGACAATGTGTCTGCGAGCAGCAGCCAAAGTTCTTAAAAACCACATACTTAAAAAAAAAAAAGAAAGAAAGAAAGAAAGAAGCATATATTAAAAAAAAATAATCATCATCTTGTTGCTCCTTGCTGCTGGAAAGTTGGGAAGCCCTGCCTGGCAAGTGAGGCTCGCAGGGGTTTCTTCCTGCTCCTTCCCAACACGTGCCAGAAAAGAGGCCTCGCAGCACAGCCAGGCACGTTAGTGAGACCAGAAAACATCCAGGAAAGGAAAGGGAAAAGGAGAAGTGGCCACGTGTGTTTCTCAGTGTTCATTCTGGCACAGCAGCCCCTGCAGAGCCCTGCAGCACTGAGCGCTGCCCGCACGTGAACGGCAGCTCCTGCAGCTTGGTGGAGGTACCCAGCGATGGAGCCCTCCTCGAGCAGCGTGATGGAAGCAGCCCACCACACAGATGTCCACAGGAATGAGTTTGAATGAATCCCCAGTTTGAGGTGGAACTGATTCCTTTGCTCTTTTGCTTTATTATTTTTTAAGATGGGAAGCGAGCCCGGCTGCAGGGACCCGCAGCCAAGGCAACCCCCAAGACAAGCAAGGAGGAAAGGCAAAACAAGCAGGGGTCTCTTCTGAGTTGTACAACCAGAATTTATCTTGGATATGCCCCTGGGTGCAATAACCCAGGACACGCATTTAAACCCCTTCCTCTCATCAGAAAACAGGATCTGAAGAGGCCAACGCAAGGGCTGGCAGATAGGCTTTTGGTATTTGCTATGGAAATTCTATAGAGAAGCTGGCCAGGCTCCCAATTTCCATCACACAGCCTCCCAAGCTCTCCGGTCATAAAGCAGCGTTCAATGGCCGTATACTGTACCTTGTGTTTGCAATTCTCTCTCTCCATTCTTCTGAGAGGAAGTCACCTCTTTCCAGCTTAAAAAAAAAAAAGAGACAAGAAACACAAAAACCACACAGACCAGTAAGTTAACGCTGTGCCTTTCCGCGTGCATCCCTTCCCTTGCTGCTGCCTCAGCCCAGTGACCCCCTGCAGCACCCCCCTCTGCTCCCACCCTCCGATGGGGGAAATGGGGAAGGGTCTCCGTGTCCCAGCACACCCCCCCCGATGGAACACAGGGGAACCCCCACAGCTTTTCTGCCCAGTAACGTTTGGAAGTAAGAGGGGAATCTCAGGGCCACGCTGCTGTGCGGTGCCACGAGTAAGATGAAGGCGGGCTGGGGGAGGAAGGTAAGAGAGGGAGAGAAAAAGTCACAAGCAGCATTATAATTAATGAATGACACCTTCCAAAGGGCAGGAAGATGATGGCTGTGTCACAAGCTCACGAACATCAAAGCAGCGACAGTGACTGCTGAGCATCCTTCTCCTGCACCCGCTCCTTTGTTCGGAGAGGCACGAGCACTTTAGTTTGCCAGGTCTAATTGCAGCTGAGTGACACCCGCACGGCACCGCACCGCGCCAGCTCCCTCCAAGCCTCGTTAGCTGAGCCAGCAGACCCACAGCAGCAGAGCTGGGTGCCTTCCCCACAGCCTTCCCTTCCAGCACAGCAGCCTGACCTCACCCACGGCCACAGAAACGATGGCCAAGGCACTGCACCAGAGGGCCGAGAGAGCAGGAATTCTGCACAGAGCCCGGCGTGCTCGAACCAGCTGAAAGCAATGGGTTACAATAACCCCAAAGTCAGAGTGTGCCACCGAGCAGGTGGATGGAATATGGTTTTAAAGCAGAAGGACCACCTACATCACCACACCTGCTTAGGGGGTGATGGCACATTTTGATATCCCCGCTGTAATAGGAGCAAAGCACACGTTGGAGACTGAGCTCAGAGAGAGCCAACCCAGCCAAGTGCTGCCAGACATTGCCAAAACCTCAAGCAAACACTCACTGCAACCTCAGAGCAGCTCTGAAGGATATTATTTTTCACAGCTAATACAATGAAACGTTACTTCTGGGGCTCTACGTGCCTTATTTAGAGATTGTGACCATCTCTTGATTCTTTTAAGGGATAATTTTGTTTTACTCTCATATTCTGGTTGAGTAATCAAGACACAGAAGAAGAAAACCCACAAGCAAGGTAACTGTACTCATTGAGCAATGTTTTTTGCAAGGCAGCTTCTACACTGTTGTCTTCCATGCAATGCAGTCGGTTTCTAACATCTTCAGAGACTAACAGGAGAAAGAAAAACGCCTCAGAACTAACGAGGTGTGATGATAAAGCCACAATCTTGCAAATGAGCAAAGTACCAGAGTAACACGAAACTACTTTGAAATACGAAGCTTCACATAAAGGTCTTGAAATCCAACCTGTTTGGATCCTGACTTCCTTGGATCCAGTTACACCACGCATCTGTCTTACCTACGTGGTTTGGAAGAGAACAACCATACCCAAAATCCCCATGCCTCAGCCCAATAGAACCTATATGGAAGATGCTTCCCTCGTCCACTTTTGCAAAATGCAGACATGCTGAAATTCAAAGAAACCACAGCACTGCTTAAACCCATCCATCCTGGTGCTGTAATGCCACCCTAGCTCCTACTTGGCCAATAGCTGAGGGCAAAACTCACCAGGAGAAATACCAAAGTACTGATATAACCAGATGGTTGGGAGAAAACTGCTTATTTCTCCTCTCTGGAAGGCAGACAGCGATTCCTAGGTCAGTCGTCTACTACACTCTAAACAGAGAACACGAGCAATGGAGCTGGGTATTTCTGACCACCCAGTCTTTTACCCACTGTATTGGGGAGCAGCAGGGCCAGCAGCCAGCAGAACCAAACCATGGCTTAAGGAGAGCAACCAAGCCCTTACCATCAGCTGACATAAGGAACCCAACGAAATTCCCCCTGAATCCCACTCCACTCCATGGCTTACACTAACTGTGAGTGTGAAACAACAAGTGGGAGAGCAATTCCACCCCTGCACTGGCAATGCCAGCAGAAGGACGCGGTCCCTGCAGCAGGGATGCACTCAATCTCATCCCACCCGCGTCCCCACCCCCACCGTGTTCCTCCTCTCCCCGAGAAACTTAATCTGCTTAGTAAATAATGAATGGAAGGGACCATCTGTAATGCAGATATTTTCATCTGATTAGACAATGCAGGAGACGTGCTTTATCTGAAAGGATAATTAGCTCGCTGAAATCCGCTTCAGAGAGCCGCCAGCCCGCATTGTTTCTAAACTTAGAAGGGAAAACAGGTTGATATCCAGGTTTTTCCAACGGGTAGCTCTGCTCTATGGAGAGGGCAGACCACGCTTGGCAGTGTCGTGATGGCAGTGAGGTGGAGCAGAGCAGCAGCTCAGGGAGGCTGAGCCCCTCTTCCTCGGAACAGGCCGCCCTGAGAAGCGATGGGTGCCACAACCCTGCAAGGACCTGAGGTCAGGGATGGGCTCTGAGCTCCTGGCAGAGCTATGGGTGTCCCTGCTCAGTGCAGGAGTGGGACCAGACGGCTCTGAGAGCTCCATTCCAACTCAGCTTGTTCTCTGATTGCTCGGGGGAAGGCTTCATTCTCACCCCGTGCAGCCCCGAGCCATAAATTCGCACGCAGCATGCCTCATTCCAGCAGCCTCCGTGCAAGCACTTGGCTCACAAAAAAAAAAAAAAACAACGCAGCCCATTCTGCCTGGTAAAGTACACAGGGATATTTTTAGGTTCCTGTTCTTTTCAAAAATAACTGGAGGCATGGATCCAAACCTCCGAAACGTGGCATCATTTCAAAGCCACAGGGGATGTTTGGAGGCCCTTTCGAATACCAAAACATCGCGTTTCCCGCTGAAATAGGGCATTCGAAAATATCTGGGCCATCCAGCCCTCCTGCCTTCTCCTTACTGCTGAGCAGTGGGGTTTTTAAGCACTGTGACGGCAGTTACTGCCCCAAACCAGTAGCTCGTATAAGGCAAGGAGCAGCGACGCTCCTCCTGCACAAATCACTGCTGCAGCTCAGAACAGAGACCAGGCTGGATGGGTTGCGGGGCAGCCTGGCCTGCTCTTGGCAGCCCGGCCCATGGCAGCAGGTGGAACGGATGATCTGCAAGGTCCCCTCCAACCTGAGCCACTCTGTGATTCCGTGACTTCCTCCTCCTGCTAGCACAAGCTCTGCAGAAGGGCCTCAGCAAAGCAGAGCAGGGGCACCGAGGGCAGCCTGAAATCTTACTTCAAGGGCAGACAACGTCCTGCTGCGTGGCAGAGCCCCGTGTACCCGCTGACAGCTCTGATGTTGGATCCACGTGAGGATATTTACAGCCAGAAACCATGAAAACCCATCCGTCTCTTAATTGCAATACTGCTTTTTAATGTGATGGCTGCACACACGCAGAGATTCCCCAAGACAGGCCCTCTGAATTATCCAGGCCTGATGACCGCAGGAAAATCTCCAGTTCCCTTTGCATAACTGTTTGCTTTGTAAGAATGGGGTGAAGCTGATCCTGGAATTCTGAGTGCAGCGGGGAGAGGAATGAGCAGATAAGGGGAGCTGAAAGGAAATGGGACACCCTGGTTAATGTGTGGAGCTGTACTGGGAGGGAATCCATTATAACACAGAGGAATAGCAAAGAGTATTCATTAACCCCCACTGACTGAGGAGCAACTGAAACCAAGCCACAAAGGCATAAGGATGCAAATATTTACAGCAAGTTGAAGCACTGCAACTGAATATAAAATGCTAGGAAAGAATCCTACCAGAAAGTTACAACAATGATTTTCTTTCCCCAGTTAGAATTGTGAGAGCGAGCAGCCTGACACTTCAAATGAAACTCGGTTCATTTAGAACCAGGTTTATGAGGTAGGAGATGTCCCATGCCTGCATATGCTGAGCCATCTTTCCCCCGCTCCAGAATGGACGTTCCCACTGGGGAGCCGTGGTGATCACCCATTGCCAAAGAGATTTTCTTCCACCATTTGATGACCATTGTGGACAAAATGCAGTGGAAATACAGAGAGGTTCTAAACGCTGTCGCCGGATCTTGCTCACTCACACACCCAACTCAGAACTCCCAGCAGTAATAACTCCAGAAGGGAGACGAGGAAGCAAAGCCAATGGCTGCAGTTCTGAGAAGGGCAGTGAGCCAGCATCCCACCAAACCAACGCGAGTTGCAGGACAACACTTAAGATGATCAACCCGTCACCTTTCAAGGAAGGGTCAAAAATGCATTTGTATCAGAAACCTAAAACTATCAAGGCTTCTGGCTGTCAGAAACCTGCGGGCTCAACTCCAGGATTTATTGCTGCCTCACGTGCCCCAGTTGTTACTTTTACAGCAAGACAGCTGCACATGCACAAAGCCCAGACCGCTGTCCGTATTATCCAGACAAAGCAGCAGGGGGGACCTGAGCCTTCTTCCTACTGAACTTCTGCCACGCTTCCTTCCTCTTTGATTCTTCTCAACGTACCTATCTATTTCTCATGGCTGCCCAAAACATCAGGGCAGAACCCCCAGGTTAAGCTCAGCTGATTGCAGCCTGTTGCAATCCGTGCTTATTCAGTCTTCAGCAGATGGAATTTTGGGACCTCACTTTCCAGAAGAGCAGAATGCAGAATCAAAAGAGAGAGAGAGAGAGAGATTTTATTCCGAGCACTTTTTCAGAAAACAAAGTTATAAAATCTAGCAAAAACTGAGGAGCTTTGTTTCCATATAGTACCGGATTCTGTCGCTTGGAATGCACAATATGGAAATGCTTGCTGCCTAAGGCAATCAATATGCTTCCAATATTTATTCCAAGTTCCTCTCCCATTCTTTAAATTGCACAGCTCATAAGCAGAGTATCTTCAGGAACAGCTCCTTTCATGTAATGCCAGCTGGGTGACACAATGGAAAAATGCCATATGGCCACTTCATGAAGAGCGAAGCATTCGCAGTGTTTCCACAGCAGGAAAGAGTTAGCAGCTCAACATCAACCCTGCTACAAAGCAGTCCCACAGCAAACCCTGTGTGCTGCTGGAGGGGCCCACGTTACCCAGCCAAGGCATCTCAAGGAGAAAGTGCACAGAGGTGGCACTGTCACCTTCTCAGCCTAACTCCTAGTGGGAGAGCATCCTTCATCACTTGGCAGACCCCATAGAAAGGGCTCAGGGCTGCAGCAGAGCCCCAGAAGATTGGGACTGGCTTGCTGTAATGACTTGCCATTTCATTTCATCCCACGCTGCTGGAATGAGGAGTGCTGTGTGGTTCTAACCACTGCAGCAACACAGCAACGCCTCTGTACAAAGGAAAAAAGGAGAAGCAGATCCCCAAAAATGTGCAACTTCTGAGCAAGAAGAGTGCCCCTGTGTCTCTGGGCAATGAGGAAACAGCTCTGATCCATCCATCCTCTTTCCTGAACACGGGGATGTGGCAAAGAAGCACCAACACTGTATTTTCAGAGCTCCCGGTGGGCTGCTGTTGTGCTGTGACTACGCAGATTTCCCCACAGGCAAGCGATTAGCTGGAGAGCAGCTTCTTAATGACAAGAAGGAAAGAAAAAGAAAAGGGGTGGGAATGACACCAAGCAGTCTATGGCTCTGCACAAGCTTAGAACTGTTATTCTGGAGTGAAAAACACATTAATACTCAGAAGTGGAAAGCTTCTGAAGCACGTACCCCCAGCCCAAGACAGACAGGTGCCTGTGATGCCCCATTTGCTCCTGGTCTAGGTTCCATGCTTGGAACATCTCATCCCAGCTCCTTCCAAGGGACACCTAACCACTTGCCATCCCTCTGAGTCCACACCTGCAGCTCCACCTACACACCACCTGCCCTGTTACCGGTCCTGGGACTTTGTACCTTAATCTCAGTGCTGCTCCTCATGCAGAACTTCAACCCCTGCCACCCCTGCAGCACTGATCACACCTTCACCTGCCTGCAGGACATAAAGCCTTGGCCTTTGTTTCTTGCAGGAGAGCTCAGACGCCCAAGCAGGGGCTGCCACGTCCACACCACGTGAGGGAGGCGGGGGGAAAGGAAGGGATTAAAACAAAGAGAAGACACACGGCAGCCTGACACCATGACCAACAGAGTGCTGGAAGAATAAACCTTCCAACAACCTCTGAAAAGCCCTGAGAGCGCTTCCATAACGCCACACCAAATAATGAGTGAGAGAAAGAGGCTGCAGGGAGGATATCTCAGAGAGCATCACCCTCAGGAAAAGCTGGAAAGCAGACAGGACTCATACTGCTCTGCTGCTTTGCTGGTGAAGGGCTGGAGAGGACTTTGCAAACTCTGTACATCAGCAAGGACCACAAGGCTTTTCAGCTGAATTGCACTCACTGTGTATTCTGCATGTTTTTTCCCATACCATTTCATCCACTTCCTGAACTCTCTGTCCATCGTCTAGAAGAGGGAAGAGAAACAAGACCACCTCTTAGGACATTGTGATACAGCGAAACATCACCGAAAGCAGATGCAGCTCTGGCAGTGCCCATTAACCCCCTCCCACCACTTTTTTCCCCATTAATACTCAAGGGATAGACAGGCAGACGTTTGCTGCCGTTTCCTAAGAAAAACATTTGCACCAGGATCAAGACAAAGCCGGTATTTTCTTCTCCCCCCCACCCTTTTCAGCAAAATTACATGTTATAAGCAATGCAATCTGAGCTGACACTGCTTACCACTAAAAATGGCACAACCTTAAGTAGCTGCTGTGTTGTGGTGCGTAATCCCACAAAGTAGGAGGCACTGAATGCATCCAATCTAAGCCCAGATAGCAAAGCTTACATGGGTCAGCTAGGGTGAAGCAGCAAAAAGTAACACGCAGAGCAACTGCAACAGCGAGTGGAGGGAGCACCAACTTGCCAGAGCAACAAGGAGTGCTTCCAGCTACATCCAAACAGACTGGGGTTGCAGAGGATGGAAGGCTGCATGACCCAGCCATATAGCTGGCACCAGTCTTCTATTGCCCAAATATAGGAGAAATGAATGAAAAATAAAAAACAAATATCAAGATGGCTTACTCTATACTGGCAGTGAGGGTCCACCTTATACACCAGGTGTGAAAATTGAACTCAGGTGTCCCGTAAGACTCAAAAAACCTCCCGTATTTCCAGAATTTGACTCCACAAAAGAAGGGCCCGAATTTGGAGGCGGCAATGAAAGGAGATGCAGGAGAGAGAGCAGCAGCTCCGGCTCCACTGACACCTGAGATGTGCAGATCTCCATCACAGCTCAGTGCCGCAGTGCGTGCAGCAGATACGTGCTGGGACTCTTTGTTTCTCAAGCCCCCCCTAAGCTCCGTAGGACAACTCACCAAAACCAGCAGCATTTTCACGTGCTGGATGTATTTTGAACTTTTACTTTTCAAAGACAACTTCACTACATCAAATCCATGAGACTCTTCCTCTCTAGCTGAAGGCACTCAAAGCCATCTGCGTCCTTTCCTTACCAAAGCAGCCAGAGACGCGCTGCCACGGCCAACCTGAACTAGAAACTTCATCCAATCTCTTCCACAAGTGTTTGTCAGAGCTGGGGAGGAGAACTGCTCCGTGCAGCACCGTGCAGATCAGCTGCACGTGGGCAGCAGCTGCTCAGCTGTTCCATCTGTAACCAGCAGAACAGCGCTGTGCAACTCGTTCATCCCATAACCCTATGGAATATTGGTGCTCTTCTGCAACAGAAGGCAGCCCACGAGTTAATACTAATATTTAATTTCTGGGTGGTGTTTTTTGGCTGGGTTTTTTTTTTTTTGTTGTTTGCTAACCGTTATCACTAAGGCCTTATGTTTGCACAGTGATGGGAAGGAGTATTAGCGCAAGTGAGAACGTAACGTTCCCTCTTTAACATTCATCTCTGCACTAAGCTCACTATTAAATTCAGGTGGTGACTCCCTGGTGCAACCAGAAGGCTCACACAGAGGGACTGCACAGTGCTCCACTTGGAAATTTCCACTGGGTCACAGGAGGAGAAACAAAATGGATTTTTAGATCGTTGTCTGATCCTCCTCACCACTGTGTTTACGCATTTTTGCCCACACCACTTAAAAGGAGGATCAAGGATTTGTTTTTCCTCCACAAGGCATAATTTTCTGGCCTGCACAGACTGAGTCAGCTTATTTGAACAACATGGAGGGGTTCGTTTCTGTTCAGTCTGCTGCAGAAAGTAAACTTCGTACGGTAAGGCATGACTAACCTTGATTGCCTGCTTGTAGCTCGTCTGCCTCCCAGGATCGCCTTGGAATGGATTATCTTTTTGTGTCCCCATTGGCAATAGAATTAAAGAAGTTGAAAGAAAACTGCCTGCCCGCCTAAACATTATGGCACCGGTGTGAGACTTCTCTGGCTGCACACAAACAGTTACAAACCAGACAAGGCCCTCACAAGCCTTGTCAGCCTGAGGCAGCTTAATATCCCAGCTGAACTTCAGCTGTGGGACCCCAGAAAGGGGCAGCAGTGCCTCAGGCAGAAAGGCAGCTTTAAAAACCCCATAAGAACTGCTTGCTGAGTCGATTCCTTCCCAGATTTGCTCACAGTGCTTTGGTTTCTGACAGCCCTCTGCATGAGGGCCATTTCACACCCACGAGTGCAGGCGTGTAGGTGAAGCCTATGCTGCATTTCCTTTTGAATAAGTCCTACATCACTACTGTTAGAAACACGCTGAAGCTCTTAGCAGGCACAAGGAAACAGCACACGCTCCCCCCCAGGCATGCTGCACTCCAGGGCTTAACCTGAGCAACAAAAGCACGCACACTGCTCACTGCAAGCCACTGACCTCAGCGTATTTGGCTGGAATGTCAGCTTTCTCCACACCATAGTGATGTTTGCAGTTCGTGGCCGCGGCCACTTGAAGCACCACCTGACCCACACCTGCAGGAGAGAGAAAACAAACCTGAGAGCGGGTTCCAAGGGAGAAAAGCAAAGAGTGTCATTAGAGGGAAACGTGCAGGAAGGCCTGCAAGCTCCACGTATTCTGCAATTCAAATCGCGGGTTGCTGAAGCGAGCCCCATTTTCCTAGGAGATATGTTAAATGCTAAGAACCCACCTTCCAGTAAAAGGAATAAGATGTCATTGTGAAGACCAACCTGTTTGCCCAGCACTACGGATACAAGCTTTCACCCAAAAGGCAGCAGAGTGTCTGAGAACTCCAGAAGCTAATGCAGAGTGCTGCTTTAGAAAACGTGATCGGGTTCAACACTCAAAAGCAACCTCAGAGGTGACTGCCAGATTGGCACTGCTACACAGGGCTGAAAAATGCATCAGCTTCCCATCCCAGATCCGCCTGCACTGCACGCTGCAGGGGCACCGAGCTGTTCCTACCCCTCCCTGAGCAACGCCTGCCCTCCCGTGCATCCCAGCTTAAGGAAAAAAAGGGAAAGCAGCAGTTTGATTTCTGCCTGGACCAGCGACCCCCGCTTTGCAGGCGCTGAAGCAATGCCATTCCCCAGCAGCTGAAGCGCTCAGCTGCAAACACCCTGGTGCCCCGCATCCCACCCAGGCCGGACGCAGCACGCGAGTTCCCATGGCACCAGCGCTCCTCAGCACTCTGCAGACGAGCACATGGGGAACGAGAGGGAACCTGAGCGGATCCCCCACGTGCACAGAAGCCACAGCGCTGCTGCGTGCACGTCGCTGGCCGCCGGCAGGAAGCGGCGCTGCTAATTGAAGGGGTGGAACTGCTGCCTTCAAGGCCTCGTCACCAGAACGCTGCTGGCACAATGAGAGCTCTGCTGCTGACAGGGTGTTCTGTTGTTTGACTTTTTTCTTTTCCTTCTTTCTCCCACTTCCCCCCCCCCCCCCATTCCCATTTGGCATACACATGCAGATTTTATACACATGCAAATACAGATGCACAGATTTCCGTGGGG
The DNA here is from genome assembly GCF_002078875.1 of Numida meleagris. Taxonomy (NCBI): domain Eukaryota; kingdom Metazoa; phylum Chordata; class Aves; order Galliformes; family Numididae; genus Numida; species Numida meleagris. The sequence continues at coordinate 1,972,683 of NC_034435.1, forward strand.
TGGGGGAAGAACGCGATCTGAGGAAGAACTGCTTCCCTGTTTCTTATTCCTGAAGGAGGACAAAGACCAAGGGGAAGATCACTGTTATGACAGAAATCACAATACAGCACAATGAGTTATTAATCTCACCTTTCTTTGGCCCTTCTTTTTGTGCTGCAATTGCCATTAGCCTCATGCTGATGCATACCTCCTGCCATCAGGCATGCATTCCTGGCAGCACAGAACAGGAGCGACCACAGCACCTGGTGGGTGCAGCCCCTGCTGTGTCCATGTAGCTACTGGGAGGTTGTTACCATTACTGGTAGGAAAAACATGCTTTCATTTACGCTACGCTCAGCACTGCATTGATTACAGTTTTCTAAAGTTTACTCCTTCAGTACAAACTGAGGAACAACTGTTCTGTTCCCAGTTGTCGCAGCGTTCCAAACACGGGAACCCAAAGACTCCTGCATTTAAACCATTCCTTTCCTACGTGACTCTTCACACTGTGCATTTCTACATGGTTGGTCAGCCCCCGAGGGAAAAGTGGGGAGAAGCCAAGCAGGAAGGCCAGCACGAATACCCCACCTCACTTCTCATGCTACAAGCACTGAGCGCTTCAGCTTGACCACACACTTCTTGTTCCACCATCAGTAGCTCTGCAGGACCCCAGGTATCACCTCCTTTCACCTTCCTGAACAAGCAGTCACCAGTATCTATGGCCTTCCTCTTTCTTTTTTTGCTTCCAGATGGGAAATAGTTTGTTGGATCTGATGCCTTTCTGCAGGTCTCAGTTGGACATAAGTCATTGGAACAGGAAATTTAAGACATCAGTTGCACAGAGGGAGGAAGGGGTCAGGAGGAGGAGACCCCTGACTGCAGACACACTGAGATCTGCAGGGAGGATGGCTGTCCTGATGGGTTTAAATTTAAGTTGTTATTTGTTTTTTAACAAATTAAATATATATATATTTTTAATATTTTCCCTAGAAGTCCTGCGTCAGACCAGAACCAAAACCAAAACTTCACCCACAATTTTAAGACCAATCCAGTAAAAGGGGAAATTCTTATTACTCCTTTCCTGCTCAAAATCAGATTTTAGCAAGAAAAAGAAGAACACCATCTCCTTACTCAGTATATATCTGTTCCACATGGGTTTGAGTCATATCTGGTTTCTTTACCAACTCAAACTTCCTTTTAAAACTCCAGCCTACACACGAGAGGCAGCTGCAGTTACTCAGCTGGATTTGTGGGGTCTCACAACACAGCTGTTACAGACAACCATGAAGTCTTTTCTGACACACTGAGAAGTGCATCAGAGGGAAAAACTGCCTAATTTTCGCATTACGTGCCCAGTGTTTCATGGGTGAGGTGAGGAAATCACGTCTTCACATATGAATGGCAGCAACTGAACTCACAGAAAATGGATGAATCTTTTAAAATGGAATCGCTGTTATATTTGAAGCATCTTTTTTTTTTATATTGTTCCTCCTTTATAAGTGTATTCACCAACAGACACAAAGAGCTTGCTGTAAGAAGGGTTCGTGACAGTTGCAGGCCAACATCTCACCACAGGGAACAAGGCCTGGGACATCTGCTTGGTCTGCTTGATCCTATTGTGAAAAGCAGAAGCATCACTGGAGATTAACTGGAAAAGGTGCTTATTCTAGAACGGAATCCTTAGTCCTGGTTTACTTTCCAAATGTGAATTTAGGAAAAAAAAAAAGGAAAAAACAGTGAGCTAGAAGAAAAAAAAACCCTTCAGCCATCGGTCACTCACCACTGCCCAAGTCAACAAAGAGATCGTCCTCTGTCATTTTAATTTCATCTATCATCTGGGCCACCAAGTCGAAGGAGGTTTCTCCGTACACCTCCGGGGAGAAGGGCTCGTAGTTGTTGAGTTTCTCGGGGTCGGTCACCGAGTGGTTGTACACCTGCTGCAGGATGTGCCGGAGCAGCCCGTTGGAGGGACGCGTGTTCAGCTTCATCGGTTGGGTGGTTCCCTTCCACTGCAGGGCAGGAAAGGACAGGAATCCAACATGAGGGCGAGCAAATACAACTGAACTAAGAGAGAACTTCGAACAGATCGAAGAGAGTCAAGCCTCAGCTCTGCAGTACAGCCCCGTTCCCTTTGTCAGGACTTTGGGGTGAATCAGTCTGCCACCTCCGAATTTGGCTGTTGCTTCTAAATTGGTCTCTGCTCCTTAAACTGGAGCATGCGGTGTTCTGCTTGGTTCTTAATTGGAACCTGGGTGCTTGGGAAATATCAATGCCCAGGTAAGATCTGCAATTTTGGTCAGCACAGGCCCAATATTAGGGCTGCTAGAAATAAAGGGAAGGGAAAAAAAAACTCAATAGAGAACTCAGTTGTGAGCACACCCGGAGAAGGCGTGCAAGTTTGTTCACCCGTTTTTTATTGACTGATTGCCACTGAGCTGATGTTGGCTGTAACCTCAGCGTGAGAGCAGCCCGGCTTCCACTGGGAACTGTTGGGTGGGAGGGATCGTATGTACACAAACAGGAGTGGCAGGAAAGAGATGGAAATCGAGCTTCCCTTGTTTCTTCAAATGAAACACCCACCCCTAAGCACAGCGCTGGAAACGTCTGCCTTGCCCTTCAATAAGGAGAAACAAACAAAAAAGGACAACTCCAGAATCCTGCCTAAGCGTGCCTGAGTTTGGAGATTCTGGTGGCAGGAGGAACGTAAATTCACGTACAAAATCCAAACCATTTTTAGGGAGCTGCAGGCCCATAAAGGACGGACAGAAAGTCTTACTGTGTTGCATATTTCAAGTAATTCCCACAAGCACAATGGAGAGGAAAAGAAATCCACCTATAATTTCAAAATTACATTGAATGCTAACATTAATTCATTACTCATGTTTGACTTCCTTCAATTCTACCTTATACAAAAAAACACACCTTGTTGGCCTGAGATTACATTCTAGTTTTCCCCATCAGAGCAATCCTGCAGCACAGAGCAGAACTGAATGGCAAGCACGGAAATTCCTAAGCCATGGATCGCTGCCACAATACACAGGGGGCTTCATATGGATGGCTTAAGAACCCATAAGCCACAGATTTCCACGTGCAAAAGTAAACCTATATGATAAATCCCTGCGAAACTTCTGCAAGCAAAACACACGGAAACCTTTTTTTGGCCCCCTGAAGGGAACAGCAAAGTGCCAAAGGAGCGCCAGAATGATAGCTTACAAACCTGCATTTAGGGAAGAGGGAAAAAAGAAAAGTTACTACGCCTTTTTTCTTCCTCTAAGACAGCCCCTCCAATAGCAACTCCTGGACTGATGGCCGAGGAGAGATGGTTTCATCAAAGATTTAAACCCCCAAAAAGAACGGAAGCGCTGAAGCATCAGGGACGCCACCAGACTATGCTGTATAACCCCGTGCTCAACCCCTCACACTTTTCAGGTATTATTCACTGCATGTGAATTCAAAGCAGCAGGATAAAGGTGGTGGCACAGCGATGGCCAGTACGTACCAGCTGATGGATGCTGTCGATGGCGCGGTTGTACTTGTCACACAGCCGCTGCATGCTTTCAAAGCTGCGGGGAGAGAGCACGGGTTAACAAGAGGAGGGCAAAAGGCGAGCGTGAAGGCACAACTTGCAGCCCTTCTGTCATCACAGAAGCTGATCTATTTAAAGTTTGCTTCTTAAAGAACATGTCATTACTTGCACGGCTTTAGGACGGCGCATAGTTTGCTCTCAGTCATTTCCCAGCGGAGCAGCAGTACACGACAGAGAAGCAACACGTTCTGCAATGCAATACCACCTGTTTGTGCTGGGGAAAGAAACAAGGCAGTTCCATTTTGGAAGCTGAATGTTCAGTTAATATTACTTCCCTTAGTGAACGGGAAAATAATTGAACTTAAGCTCTGATTTACGAGGAAGTTTGCTGATCTCACAGTCCATTACTTATCTTCCTCCACGCAGACACACAGAAATGTACGGTGTCTGAACACTGTTCTCCTTTGCTCCATCACAGGACTTAGGGACAGGGGTTGCTGGGCAGTATTGGTGGGAGGTGGAGGGCTGGACATGATGATCTTCAGGGTCCTTCCCAACCAGGATGGTTCTATGACCAGCACCTCGTGGCAGTGCCTGCTTTGTGGGTTGCTCAGGATTACAGTCAGTGCAGCCAGATGCCTCCACAGCAGAAGCTTAGAGGATTAACACGAATTCATCTCATGCCAAGGAGGAAAAGATATTGCTAGGAAATCAGCATTACATAACCAGATTCTACCAAAAAACAATAAATAAATAAAACAAATAAGGAGTTATGGGAGAAAGACAATTAAATCATGGCCATCCCCGAGCCAAGAAGTGCAGACCAGGGGACACAGAAAGAAGTGGCACCTCAACCAAGCAGTTAAAACAAAACGGAGAGGAGGAAACAAGTCCTTAAGCAGATCATGATAGCAGCACCTGCGTGGGGCTTGGGATTATAACCAGTGATGACTTACAGAGGGATGGAGTTTCATCCCCAATCCTCAAACTACGAGTTTAGTCACGCTGCGGCCTTGAACAAATGCAGTTTTTCCCCATGCATGACTTGAACGAATTCTGTTTTTCCCCACATCAGCAATTAGGGAGGTCTCTGCAAGCTACAGCTTGGGGGTCAGCTCTTCCCTGCCTCAGTGCAGCAAGTCCATGCACGCAGACTGACCCCCAGGAAATGCTGCAGGCTGAGGGTCTGCCCCCACCAGCCCCAAGGTGAACACCACACACTACACATTCATTTTCAGCTCTTGGTGCAATGGGTGCTCACACGCAGACACAAGCACCTTCAATTACTTCTGGCTGCCTGAGAGAGCAGCAGGAATGCTTTGCCTTTTAATTTATCCCCCACCCAAACAGCATCCTGCTCTCTCTGAATGCTGAACGGAGGAGGAAGGGGGAGGTTCAGCTCCCACAGCCCTGGCAGGAGAAGGACACGGTGCTGACAGACAGCTCTGGCACGCAGCTTTCTAAACAGGAATTCTGAGTTACTACAGAAGTAGAAACCTCGGTGCCATTCAGCTTGCACACGCTGGACGCGGTCCAACAGCGCAGATACCGATCATTGTTTCGCAGTGAGTAATTCCAACGTACACAGCAGAGCTCAACTCTCTGCCGTACGCAGTTTCCAATTATGTCCTCCATCCAACAGCCCTTGCCAATATTTCTGTTACACACTTCCTACCGAAATAACTCTGCCAGCTCCAGGAGAAAACTTTGGTTCGCAGTGTCTAAGAATAACCAGTTACCAATGGATTCACTGCAAACCATGCTGGCCCGTCCTCCTGGTGGGAAAAAACCGTTCTTTTCTCACCTTTTTGTGTCATAGTCAATTAGAACATAGTTTTCCATAGCAAGCTTGAGATCTGGGATTTCTTCACAGACCCACCTGGAAGGAGAGAAGGAACAGAATAAAAACAACATTCCCAATTAGGTATAATAAGGCAGTCTGTCTCAATTCTACACTGGCATTGCTATGCATTGAGACAGAACGCTGCAGCAGACATGAAAGCTCACAGTATTGTTACGAGGAAGGCAGGCAGCACAAAATGCTAATTGGGAAGCTGCAATAGTCCTTATTTATGTTGAACAAACAGCGAGGTGCCTGTAGACATTGGCAGTGGTATAAAGCTCTGGAAATGGCACAGCTTCAAATTGAGGTGATAAGTGTATTGAGAGCATCTAAAAATACCCAAAGCCATAGCTGATGCTAATCTAACATAAAATGTAATGCAAAAAAAAGAAAAATGCAGTATTTTGAAAGGATTTTTAATAAAACTGACAGTGTGACAGCTTTGACAAAGGTAAAGGAGGAGAAGACCTCTCCTCAGCAGCCTGGACCACCACCAGCAGCCATTCATCACAAGGGCATTTTCCAAGCTGCTTTAAACTTGACATGACCCAACCCAAAACAGATTTGCAAAAGTAATTTTGGTAAAAGATCTCTTCCTCGTGCTGAATTAACAAAGCCCCATACGCTGCTGCCGTGAGGAGGGGAAAGCTCACCCCCACTGGCCACTGCCAGTGGAGCATCTCAGACATGAGACTCTTGCTCTCAAAATATAGGGAGATGGTGAATTCTTTTCAAAGACAACCGGAAAGCCACACAGGCTTTGCACAAAATTTCCTCCAAAAACATCAAAACGGAAGAGCTACCATCACCACGGGATTAGGAAGGACACCAATGGGAATGGCAGCGTTTCCTCTCCTAGCACCACGATGCACGCTTCAATTTTAAAATGGTGAAGAAGAACAACAAGAGATCCAGCTGTTCGGGTTCCTCCTGCCTGATTCACCCTTACTAAATAGATACACATCCAAGTGAAAAACAGAAATCCCTATTTGATATCAATGCCCGACTCTCTACTGGTGAATATCTACCTTCCCCCAACAAAATGTATAGCTTTACCTACTTTTCTCTTAAATTAGGCAAATGGGCAGTCAACAGCTGCTTACTGTTGCCCCTTAGAGATCAATAGTTCTCTGCATTCTTTCGCTCCAGGCTTTCATAACCATGCTGTGCTCACTGTGCACAAGGCAGGCAAAGGGCAGCACGGAAGCCTTCTAACAGCCCGCTTGCACTGCAATCATGCTTGTAAGACAGTTGTGAAACATCTCTTTGGCCCAACTGCTTTCTTACACAAGCCCCCTCTTGCCTTCAGGTAGCACAGCACTGAAAACAGCACAGCACAGCGGACTTTGGCAACCGCTCCCAGCACCACCTTCCCCATAATCACACCGACAAAGAACAGCACAGGTCCCCAGGCACAGAACTTCACCAGCATCAGCACAAGGGAGCTGGAAGGAAGAGTGGCAGGGCAGCTTGCATCCAGGCTTTGCAGTTTGAGAAAGAACATTTCTTTTTAAAAAACAAAAAACCCCCAAGCTCCAGCCTCCAGCGTGGCACCCGCGCATTCTCTCCTACCACAGACTGCGGTCAAATATTATGATTTCATCTACATGAGCGGTGTTATCAGCAATACTGCTAAGCTTTCCCACTCGTGCTGGGAGCAGCTTGCTGGGCCATATGGGATGACCAGGCTCCAAGCTCAGGTGGCCATGCAGGCAGGACACCGCTCTGCGTTTCATCTGCACCATCCAACCATGAAAACCTACTGCCCTCCCTTGTATCTTAAGGTGCCCACTCACTGAGATGCAGTAGTGCACAAGAAAGGGTTCCAGCCACGTCTGCACTGAACACTTACCGAATTGTCTCAATGATTTCATGAGCAGCATCATGGTGTTTGTCCTGAAATAAAGGAAAACAATAGGTGTTTTCAGAGAGACATCAGGTGTGCTGTTTTTTTTTTAGAAGACTACAGGAATTGCAATCTTGTTCATAATACAGGTGACAGGCGTACCAAGGAAGGAGTATTTGACTGCCACTCAAACCCTTAAACCAATCCAAATGAGATCATTACTTCGGGAGTTTACTCAAGAGCAACAGAACCAGAAGCACATGTCACAAGTCACTCCAAGCACATGCCCCAAAAGCCTGTGTAGGGCACGTACATGCGCCGTGCTACAAAAAAAAAAGGTCTTATTTTGGAAAGTTGGAGATGTTCTATGTATCTTGTATACATCACGTGAAGCCATAGCTACCAGAGCCCATCCACACAGTTTAGGTTATATTTAGACACTTCTTAAAGTGGCTTTGACCTTTCAATTAGGAGCCTGGGATCTAGGACCTTTCAGTGTTAGAAGGCCATAGGCTCGCTGTCCCAAATTCCCTCATCTGCTGCAGATGTGTAATTCCTACAGATACCATAGGAAATAGATCGGGGCAGAGGGGGAATAGGAGAAACACCAAAGGAGAGATGATAGAAGTAGCTGTGGATTCTTTCAATTTAAGTTAAACAGAACCCTTTCCCCATCTGCATCACAGCTTTCACATACACATGAGGGAGCAGATTTCCCAGCCCATATACTCAGGATGCTGTAGAAGTTCTCCTTCCAGAAATTTGCACCCTACATATCTGGATAAGGATCTCATGACGAAGGGGCAGAAATAGGCAAACATTTCTTAAGTCTGCTGTGAAAAAAGTACGAAGGAACACTTCCTATTTTACAAGGAAAAACACTTTTATTTTCCAAACAGAAGGAAATAACTCTGTTTATCAAGGGCTCACGTGAGAAAAACAAAATGCTCAAAAAGGAGAAGCTGCCAACCCAAGGGTAGTCAGGATACATGGGTTTCAACACAGAGTCGCCCAGAAGCCAACTTCCCTTGGTTCCATCCCAACACGCCAACGCTACAGCGCACCCCGTGCTGACACCATGAGCCATGCCAACAGCCCTGCACCGGGCTTCCTCCAGCCCATGGGTTTGTGCACGGCCCCGCACAGCCCACATCCAGCTGCAACCAGCAGCACCAATAAACAGGCAGCCAATGCAAAGCATCGGGCAAATAACTGCACCGGTACGCCTTAGCCTAGAAAATAGGGAAGTGATTCAATGGGAACATGCTCCTGTAAATGCACACGTAAAGAAGAAAGGCATGCAGGAGGAGGGCTCTCCTGTCTCTTTACTTCTTATCTGCACAGTACAAAAATAGCTGAAGACAGTCAGCTCATCCATAAACATCCCCTATGAATTTCCACCTTTCGCTACACACAGAATTATCACAGTATAAACCCCTCGGGATGATCTAGCTCTGCCAGTAAACTGTGTTCCTGTATAGTAAGAATATGGTTTATCAAAATAAGCACATTATACCGGAAAAGTGAATTCACGCTTCTACTGCCATATAACCTTTTTCCTGAAGAAGTTACATTCTCCACTGACAGCTTTGCAAGCTCAGTGCAAGCAGAACACACGTAGAACCCCCTGTCCTATAGAGCCTTCAAGAAAACGCCCCTACAAATGACCAAAAATGCTTATTTAACAGATTCCTTTGTCTTGAGTTAAAAAATAAATATCACAATGCATATCTATAGCAACAGTTCCAGCAAGTGGTTTTAGTAAAACAACCTCATGCCTCCTGCGCAATTCCTGCCAGAAGGGGCCTTTAGAGCTCAGCTCATGTTTTATCTAGCAGCAATGAAGCTGAAAAAGGTTCCACATTGACTGCAGCTAAGTTGCTCATGTTGGAACGCTTACCGCATTCACTCTCCTCTCCAATATGTTTTGTCCAGGTGGACAAGTTCTTAAAATCTCATGCAAGTCTTGCAAGTTCATCTCCTAACATTTGTTCAAAGCACAAAATAGAGGAGGGAAGGACGAAATAATAAGAAGAGGTCACTCATAGCTCTATTTCAATGTTAGGGTGGTAAGATTTAACAAAGATAGCTTTCAGCCAGCACCAGCCATCCCACCTGTCCTCACACCGCTGCACTCTCACACAGCAAAAGTCAAGGTGAGCAGAAACCTCACCAGAGGCACAGGCTGCCTACACACAGCACCAGCACTGCCCACCACCTTTAGGAGCAAAGGCATTGCTTTGGGCCCTATATGCATCGAGCTTGAACCTGCTCTGTTTGCAAGCCCATTGGGAGTACAAGACAAGAGAGCCAGGCTGCAGTTCCCGATGGCCATCCTGCAGTTACAAAGCGTCCTGCCCTGCCCTGTCTGAAGCTCCTAATCACAAAATCATAGAACACCTCATGTTGGAAAGGACCCACACAGATCACCAAGTCCAACTCCTGGCTCCAACACCAGCCAAAATCCAAACCCTACCCCTGGGAGTGTTGTCCAAACGCTCCTCGAGCTTGGAGCCATGACCACAAAGGAGCCCTATCCACCCTCATCCAGGCTCCAGGACCTTCTCCCTCCCTTGCGAAGGGAGTGCATGGGCCTAGGCCCTGGTGTGCTGCTCACAGACCCAGGCCTTGGTGTGCTGCTCAGAACACCAGGCCTTGACATGCCGTGTGGGCCCAGGCATGCTGTGTAGGCCCAGGCCTCAATATGTTGTGTGGGCCTAGGCCTCTCTGTGCCACCTGCAGGCCCAGGCCCCAGCGTGCTGCGTAGGCCCAGGCCCCAACATGCCACCTGCAGGCCCAGGCTGTGCTCTGGGAGGCTCTCACAGCCCGAGGGGCTCTCAGGCCTGGGCCCAAGTGTGGATCTGCAGGGCCGCAGGAATGGCACTATTCCATGGGGTGAGGCCTTATCTCTTCGGTGCATGCTCCCAGTGAGATGTTGACTGCAGGAACTGAGCATGCCCAAAGCTGTTCGTAACTAGTTTTGTTGTGGTGGTTTTAAACGATAATAAAAAAATAAACATGCCTTAAAAGTTATTACAGCCAATCCTGTCCGGCTGAAATGTATAATAAAAGGTTCTTATTTTCAACCCCAACATTCAATCTAAAATTGAAATGTGAACTCACAGAGAAAATTCAAGTCTTTGCCAAGAAACTTCATGAGAAAAATAATGGAAAGAAAGCAGACACTCTTGAAAAAGTCTTTTATAGGAATCCAGTTTCGTATGGGGAGCAATGGAGAAGCCTCAGCAGCACAAGCGAGCAGCTCCAGCCCTGAGACAGATTTCTCCATCCGTCACTACAACTGGAACAACTGAATCAGGAGGTTTTGCATAACACCCTACAAGAGCAGGAGCGAAAACCCCCAGTGGTTGTGTTGGTGCTACAACACCAGCTGGCTGCTACGGAGGAGGTAACGTCACACCAAACACCTCCTCCATGAGGTGCTGCTGCTTTGGTTGCTTTATTTTTCAAGTTCACACGTCATACGAGATCTTAGTGGCATCGTTTGGGGATAATTCCTTAAGGCAGCAAACAGCCCAAACCATGAGAACAAAAGTTTTAAATCCTGGATGTGGTCTCTGGGGCAAATCCTGGATGTGGTCTCTGTGCGCTTTCTGTCAGCAGATCTCAAAGCACCACACAAAGGACATGAAGATTCCTTATCTAATTTTCACAGATAGGAACACAGGGCTGACTGCCCAGACCGAATTGTTGCACAAAAAGCAGCAGTTCTCACCTTCAGGGCCCCGCTGTCCCTTTGACTCACCAGACCACACTTCCTCCCCCAAAATAGGCAAGGTGACCATGTCAGCTCTGCAGAGGGGTGCAAGCAAGCTGAGGTTGGGCATTTGCAGGAGGAGAAGGAGATCTCCTCCAAGCTTTGCATTGTCCAACACCAAACAAGTTAGTAAAAAACAAGGCCTGACACGAGCTAGTGAAAAAATCAACAGTGACACTCGTGCACTTTTTAAGGATTGCCCTTAGATACAGTTCTACACTTCAAACACGTAACGCTAACTTCCAAGAACTAAACGCTGACTCCTCTCAGGAGTTGCTCTGACCTACAAGAGATCTGTCTTATTGAATTTGCCTAACGAAGGCGGTCAGTCTCAGCAGCCCCTGTTTGAAGCACAGCTTGGCTGCCTGGAACTGCAGCCCTCTCTGCAGACAGCGTTCATAAATCCAAAGGAGAGGATGTTACAGCTGGGGACAAGATGGCTAGCAGAGATCAAAAAGATGGATTAGGAAAAGCCAATCAATCTTGCAGAAGACTAGCAGGACAAGTGCCTCTTTAATGTCCCTTAGGTTTCTTCCATCTGTGGTGGATGATAAGCATTCCGCCAGACACCGAGGCAGGCAGGGCAAGCTGCTGCAGGAACAGGTCAGTAGCCATACATGGACACAACCCCAGACCCCGTGCCCCAGGGCTCATCTTCATTTACACCCTGCCTAGAAAGAGCCCCCAGCACAGCATCCATGCTCGCAGCATGTCCATCTCCAACATCCTGCACACAGCGGTAGACAAAGGTCTGTGAAAGTCAGAACCCAAAGCACTTCCAGCTGCTGCAATCATAACCAGTGCCCCAAATCACTCTGCATTTTTACGTCTTGCCTCACAGTGGTTACAACTCAAGTAAGGAAAAGGGAAAGCTGTTCCAAGCAATATTTCACACTGTATGGATAGACTTTTAATATTATCTGATTTTATCCCAAAGCAAGACAGGGACATCCAGCTTCCACACCAACAAACAAAGCAGCAAACTTCTTGCCAAGGGAGGTGAGGACAGAAAGCCTTCCCTGAAGACAATTAGTTCTGTTCCCTTAAGTGAGGAAATGAAGAAGGGATTAGATAAGAAAATCCAAACTCATCTGGGTAATCCTATATGCCATGAGCCCTGGTATTTGTAGACAAGACAGCTGTGGGTCTGGCTGCCACCAGCACTCCCACTTTCACTGCAGTATCTAAACCACAATAAAACCGTTTTGCCTTTGCACGCAGCAATTACAACTGTTGCTACGGACACCGCACGAACGCGAGAGGGAATGGTTCCCATGATAGCAAGTAGGGGGGGCTGTATAAATATATTCACACGCAGTCACCCTGCAGAAGAGCCTACAGGAATACCCACATGGACAGCCACACCAGGACGACGCGCTGGTTGCACAAAGCGGACATCAGTACAAGCAGTTCTCGTAGAAGCACCATGTTCAGGTCTCCATGCAACCATGGGTGTGAGTTAATGAAGAAATAACGCTCCCATCCAGCGGTAACCGGAGAGCAGGATGGAAAGCAGCCATCATCCCTGCCGCCAGGAACTGCAACCTGCACGTAAAGCCGAGCTCGGAGTTACTGCTGGTCAGAGCAAACAGCCAGTCCCAGAGCTGCATAAGCGCCTGAACACTTCGTTTATATAGACCGAAAATCACCTTCTTCCCTTTTTTAAAGATAGGCTTCTTCAAAACACTACAGCTTTTCTACCTGTTGTTTTTGTGTTGTTGTTGTTTTTCCCCCATAATTACATTTAATTCTTTCAACTCACTGCACAGAGGCCACAGGAGAAGGCTCAAGGTTTTGAAACCCCTCCCACATTGCTCCAATACCGACCACCCCTTCTTCCCAACACCTCCCACATCCCTCCTGCCACCATGGCATCAAAAGACACCTGTGAACTGCTGGGGACAAGGGTGAGCAAGAAGAGAGTAGGAAAGTTGCTGCCACCTCTGCCTGAAGCCCAACAACTTCCCATCTCCGTGGTAGACACGGGTGAAGCAGGAAACTCATGGCACGGCCTCACTGCCGGGTCAGAAAGCTGATGTTTGCACAGCTGAACCCCATCTCCTGCACAGAGAGCCAGCAAGCCAAAGGGAAGCATCCGGGTAGGACTGCAGTGCCTCCAACAAGCACGTCTCGTGAACATTCTTCCATTTGGACAGCTTGGGAATTCTGCTCCCGCTTACTGACACTGATGGTCTCCCACAAAGCAAGCTGGCATTCTTTCTGAAGCTCGCTGTGTTCCTAAAGGAGGTGCTTTGTGAGGTACAAATGAACACAGATAGTTATGGCTTTCCCCCCCCGTATGCTTCAACTTGCGCCACGGAGCAATGACGTGCACTACGCCCATTGCTTGAGCCGCACACGTGAATTTCCAAGTGCCAACCAATTTTAAAGGCTTTCATTTTAGAGACTTGTCAATAGTTTGGACCTCACAATATTCCAGTGTTCCTCCGTATGTCACAAATTTCTGCTTCTTCACGTGAGGAGGAAGACAAAAGGCAAAATGAAGGGAATCTGGAGGCATCACATGCAAGACCACGAGCCAGTAACGGCCAAAGAGGAAGGAGCAAGAGGCTCTAAAAGCCCACATTCTTCAGAATTCTGGAAGTATCTACTATCATTGCTGAGCTCCCATAAGCCAATGATAAAGCAATGCCCAGATCTCAAGAAACTGCCCTTCATGCTAGACTATCCCAAAGTACAGTGGCACCAGACGGTCTTAGAGGTCTTGTCCAACCTTAACGATTCAATGACAGGCTTTCAATCAGAGCATTAAAGCTCTCAAAACTTCTGTTTTACACAAAGAAATGCACTCAGGATCTTCTGTAGATTTTCTAGACTGTTAAAACAAATTTTCCAATGCTTCATTCACCCGTCCTCAGGACTTCCTTTGGTCTGCTACCAAGCAAACCCTGCAATGAAGACTTTTAGGGAACTCTCATTCACCCACAAGGTAAACGTTTTCGTTATTCATAGATAGGCTCCTATCTATGCAGCCATCATTTCCTGCTGTAAAACATACCTTCTTCCTATGCCCTAAAAATAGCAGCTACTCTATTCCGTATCTCTAGAAGTGTGCGGTGAGCATCACCGTATATTCAGGTTTATTTTTTGTTCCTCTTCAGAGGAAGCGTCGTCTTATCTTTAATAACTACCATGATGCATTATGTTCCGATACCTGATATGAACTTCTCTTGCTTCTGCAGATCCTTCTGTTAGGAGGAGAAAATAAATGAAGCTAAGGTGTCTTAAATAAGCCGAGATACTCTGCAATCATCAGTTTGCAATAACACCCCGGGAAAAGAAAAAAGCATCCTGCTTCTGGTCCTTGGCTGGATCATTACAGCTAAAAGCTTTAATCAGACAGCCAGAGGTGAACTCAAAGCAGCAAGAAAAAAAGAAAGGGAGGCGTTATGAAAGAGCTAAAAAGAAAGAAGGAAGAGTACAAAAGTAGACATATGGATGTCTGGGGAGAAGGGCGATTACATTTCCCATAAATCTCGCATACCAAGAGGTAAGATATTTTGCCTAACTCCCAGGAGGAACACAAGTCACTCACAACGCTGAGACGTGAAAGGATAATCATCTCCACATACATTTAGGCTGCCACGAAGGACAAGAGCTGGAGCTGCGTTTGGTGGCATGAATTTCCCTCAGCACACCGAAAGCTTTCAGTGCTATGTCCAGACGAAACTGATGAGTGCGTTTCAGGCAGATATAAATTTGAATTACTGGAGCTCTGGCCAAGGGCAGGGTCATGAATCCTCACTCAACTCCTTGAAAAGAACACCAGCTTTAACAGCTATGCTGTCTTTCCAGTTGCCTTTTTAGACAGAATGATGGAATCACAGCATGGTTGGGTTGGAAGGGCCCCAAAGATCATAGAATGAGTTGGTTGGAAGGGACTCTAAAGATCATAGAACCATAGGAATCACAGAATGGTTGGGTTGGAAGGGATCTTAAAAATCACAGAACCATGCAATTAGATGGTTGGAAGGGGCTTTAAAGATCACAGAACCATGTAATAACAGAACTGTTGGGCTGGAAGGGACCTTAAGGATCACGGAATCACAGAATAGTTGGGTTAGAATGGTCCTTAAAGATTATAGAACCATGGAAATCACAGCACAGTTGGGTTGGAAGGCACACCAAGTCCCCCCCAGTCCCACCCCTGCCGTGGGCTGGGTGCCACCCCCAGCTCAGGCTGCACAGGGCACATCCAGGCACGGGGCACCCACAGCTCTGGGCAGTGCCAGGTCCTCACTGCCCTCTGGGTAAAGAATTTCCCCCTCATATCTGACCTAAATCTCCCCTCTTTTAGTTTAAAACCATTCCCCCTTGTCTTAACCCTATCTGCCCATGTAAGAAGTCCCTCTCCTCCTGTTTGTGAGCTCCCCCCAAGTACTGGAAGGCTGCAAAGAGGTCTCAGTTACACGAGAAATAGCGTCACGTGGCATTAAGATGCAATACAAAAGAACTATTTTTAGTTTGCATATAGAAATACTGGGGAAAAAAAAAAAAAAAAGACGCACGTTCGCCCAACTCGTGGTTAACTCAGCACCCAGCAGGACCGAGCTTGGAACAAAAGCCACTGTGAAACCCGAACAAGCACTGATTGTCCCTCCTGGCAACCCCCACCCCGAGGTGGTGAGAAGCAAAGTGGCCCTGGGGAGCAAGGAGCAGGCTGTGGGAGCACCCAGTGCCATGCTGCATGGTACAGCTGTACCCAGGGCCGTACCCAGGGCCGCTGTGGCTGTGCCAGCGCTGTCATTTGCTGTTTATTTGCCAGGCAGCTGAGAAACCCGAGCGCTGTCGAAATGCCGGAGTCAATGATTTGCCAGCTCGCTCCCGCCACTCCGAACGCTTTGAGAATGGGGTGTTGAGAAATAGGAAGTCTGCTGGAGCATTCATGCCTTTTCTTCACCAGCAAAGTTTCTTTAATTAATGACTCATCCCCACAAACACTTCCCAACAAGCTGCATCAACAGCCACGGTGAAATCAGAGAAAATCCCCTAACCCTGCCGCCACCGCCGACGACAACGAATTTCTGGGCAATTACTCAGGGCGTGGGGAGGCTCCGTGGGCAGAGCCGCCCGGTACAACCGCGTGAGTCACGGGGCGGAGGGGAAAACGCTGTCACATTTGCTTCCAGACAGATATTTTCAGCCACCAGCTCACACACAGCCCCCCCCGGACCCCCCCACCCCGGAACAAGAGCGGAGGGGAAGCCCACGCACACGGGGATGCTGCTCGCCGTCAGCTCGCCCCAATGGAGCACAGCAGGGGAAAGGCACGCGGCTGGGGATGGGGACAGCAGGCACAGGGCCACCCCTGGAGGTGTCCATACACCATGCAGTGGTGCTCCTAACCCGTGTCAGTGCCTTGAGGTTGGAAAAGACCTCTCACATCCCCAGCTCAACCCATCGTGCTCACTGACCACATCCCTCCGTGCCACATCCCTGCGGCTCCTGAACACCGCCAGGGACAGTGACCCCACCACCCCCTGGGCAGCCTGTGCCAGAGCATCACTGCTCTTTTGCACAAGAAATTGCTCTTAATATTGGGTATCAGGAACCCTGACCCTCTCCCGGCGGACACTGCACTCAACAAGGTTTGTCATTCACAGCATCAACGTAGAACAGTTGGGTTGGAAGGGACCTCAGGGGTCACGGAGCTCCAACCCCAGCCACGCGCAGGGCTGCTGACCACTACATCACGAGGTTCATCTCTACAGTTGTGTTTCATTGTAAGGGTGATGCTCGGAATCTCCAACCTGTATGGGTTGGAAGGATGGCTGGGGGTCACGCAGCCCAACCCCCCAACAGCAGGCTGCTGCGATACGCATTATCATGGCACATTCCTCAGGTGACGCCGCATGCCCTGCCTGATGGATAAAGCAGGGGGCAAAACTCGTGGGGAAAAAAGAAAAAAAAAGAACAGAAAAGCAGAGCACAGATCCCACGTGCCCTTCCACCTGCACAAACAGCGCAGCGTTATCACCGCTGTGTCCCAGCGCTCCTCTGCTCCCCAACAGCAAAAGCTCCGGGGGCTCAGGGCCAACACGTCCAGCTGGGACTGACCCCCCTCGGACAGAGCAAGGCCCTGAGATTCCCAGGCTGGAAGACGGGGACAGAGGTGGTCAGAGGCACCCGGAGCACAGCCCCACAGCACCGGGGCAGCTCGGCGAGTTTGCAGTTGTTTTCTGGGGAACGCTATTCAACACGGGGCTGAGAGCAGCCAGCCAAGGCAGGCAGAGGTCTGCGTGGAAGGCATGAGGCTCCGCACGCTGCTCAGCACGGAGGGGTGCGTGCACTAGGGGCCAGATCAGAGGGCGGAGCTGAACTGGGTTTCCCAGCAGCTCACCTTGCTTGCTCCTGCACACAACAGGCCGGACCGGTTGCACGGTGGGGTTCACGGAGCAGCCGCATGCAGAAAGAACCCACCCGGCGTGGCACACCTCCACCTTCAAACCTCCAAAACGCTCAACAACAAGCACAGCAGGGCGAAGCAGTTCAGCACAACCCTCCGGAGGAACCCAGGTCGGAAGGACAAGGGGACTCACCTGCAGCACGAGCACCAAGCCGTGCGTACCAACACCTGTTCTCATTACACCGCAGCGCCCTGAGATTGCACTCGCATTGCATTTATATTGCAACGCCATCCTCGGTTTGCATTATTGTATTCAAGATCACATAGATCCACAAATTCTGCTCACTCCCCCACCCAAGCACATGGGGTATTTCCCTTCTCCACGCCTGCACCTCTCACGCCGCTGTTTGTTTTTATTTTCAGTACAAAACCCAGCAGACTGTGACAGAGCTCCGGGCCGGCACGCGGGAGCCGAGGGGTTAAACCGCACACAGCAGCGCGCGCTCACCCTGCTCCAACGAAGCGGGGCAGCCGTGAAAGCAGAGGTCAACATCAGAAAATATCCCGTGAGTCATGAGCAGCGATTACTCACCGCGCACGACTCAACTCAGCGGTGGACGGCACCCAGCGCTCCCGGGCGAGGAAACCGCGGCCTCCCCCCCCACCCCCCCAACAGAGGAGCAGAGGGCGGGGGAAGGAGTCACGCTTTCAGTTTGTGTCCGTCAGGCGGTGGGAGCACCGCTGCTCTCCTCCCACGGCCCTCCCGAGAACTGGAGGGAAACAAGAGGGTTTGCAAAGCTCCCGGCAGCGCAGGGGGATCCCGCGGATGCTGTCTGGTAGGAAAGGAGGGGATTTGTTCGTCCTGAGAGATGAGCAGCACTGCCAGCGCTGCTCATTTCAGAGCAGAGGAGACGTGGGCTGCACCAGGAGCGCACCTCCCGTGCTCAGCCCAGCACAGAGCGTGCGTCCTCCCCTCCATCTTTGGGAACCCCAAGCCGGCAGGCGTGCCATCCCCTCCCCAGCATCCCACCTCCCTTCCCACGGAGCAGGCGGCAGCGGTGAAGCTGGGATGATGCTCTGCTTGCGTCAAAGGAGAGCGCTGGGAGCACAGCGGTGCCCGCACCCGCTGCCAGGGGGGCTGAGCCAACACGGGGCCGAGCCAGCGGGGCTGCAGCTCAGCACCGTGTCAGCACACCGAGCACTGAACTTATTGCCAAAGCTCCAGAATTCACCCGTTGCTGTGTGTGCACGTGTCTCTGTGTCCCAGACCCAACGGATCAGCTCTGCAGGAACCGCTGCCAGCTCCAGTGTTACCAGGGAGGCGGCTGCAGCGCCCGGAGGGGTCAGGGCCGGGCGGTCGGGTTCTGCAGCACTGCTGTGCAGGGAGCTGGGGGAGGGAGCACCCACGTCTCCGCCACCCTCAGAGCACAAGTTTCCTCCTCAATTCACCAAATCCTCCTTCGCCGTGCTGAAAAAAAATCATTGCTCCCCGTGCCAAAAAGCCCCACACTGAAACACCCTTGTTTCCCAAGCGCTCCCCACGCTGCAAACAGCACGCTAACACACACCGGGAGGAGGAGGAGGAGGGGACCGGGGGGGTGTGGGGGTGCACCCAGGGCTGCCCGGTTCTTTCAGCCGAAGCTGTCAGAAGTTCTGTGCGCGTGCACGAGCCCGTCGCCGCTCCCCGCCCTGGGCCCTGCCCCGCGCAGCCCGCGCCCTCTGCTCCCGCTGGCGGGTTCTCGTTTGGCAGCGCCAGCAGCACCGAACGGTCGCGGCGGCACTTTCGGTTTCCGAGGATTTGAGCGCAGCGCGCGCAGACGAATGACGGAGCCGCAGCCGCACGGCGCCGTGCAGAGTCCACGCAAGAGCGATGGGGAACGCGGGCGGCGGCAGCGGGCAGATAGGAGCCGAGGCTCCGGAGCGACGCGTTCCGATCGCGGAACGCACGCGGCTGTGCCCGGCGTTCGGGTCGGGGGTGACACGGAGAGGGTGTGCGTGGGTTGGCACACGTGTTGCACGCGCAGAGCTGCCGCCAAACCCCGTGCTGGGACGCGGTGGGGGGTGAAGGCATCGCTCGGGGCTGGGGGGGGGGAGATCAGGGGGAACGCTCAGAGCCGGGACGCGGCACCCCCAGGGCAGGGACGCGGGGACCGAGGGCACCTCTCAGGATTGGGACGTGGGGACCGAGGGCACGGCTCAGGAGCGGGACGCGGGGACTGAAGTCACACAGCTCTCAGGAGCGGGACACGGGGACCCTCAGGGCACGAACACGAGGACCGAGGGCGCAGTTCGGGGTTTGGAACGCGGGGACCGAGGTCACGCAGCTCCCAGGGCAGGGACGCGGCACCGAGGGCACCGCTGGGGGCCGGGACGCGGGGACCAAGGACACCGCTGAGGACGGGGACGCGGGGACCGCGGGCACCGCTCGGACACGGACGCGGCCCCGCGGACACCGCAGCGGGGCACGAGGCACGAACAAGTGACACGGTGACACCGCGACGCGCGGCGGCAGCTGACGGCGGCGGCGGCGACGGACGAACCCGAAGGGCCGCACCGCTCTCCCCCCACCCCCCCACCCCCAGCCCCGGCTCCCGGCCCGTACTCACGTAGACGGGCAGCGGCCACGGGTACACGGCGGGCTCGGCTCCCACCGGCGACTTGAGGCGCAGCTCCAGCCGCTCGCCCATGGCGCAGCCGGAGGCCCCGCACCATGCTACGGGGCGGCCGCGCGCTGCGGGGTGGGGCCGGGC